>NC_133382.1:398280-505780 GCF_049309525.1 Garra rufa
GGTGGCAAATGCGCTCCAGTGTTCGCTCAGACCACGTTATCCAGAACAAAAAAGAAACTCTTACGAATCCTCTGCTATGCGTTTGATTACACACAGGCCATTACTAAGTTAAGGCTACAGCGATCTATCACGCCACATTAAAGAGCGCCAAAACGGTATTTATTACTTGAATTTTCTAACGAAATGGACAGAATTTGAAATCTGAGGCTTTTTCATATTGAAAGTAACAAATGAGGCACACTATGTAGCCTACTCTTCACAAACAGCATATACAGAAAGATCGATTAGGATTTAAGAAATATTAGTCTATAAAAATGAGAATTTATTCAAATCGAGAAATCGATTTTTTTACCCAGTCCTGCATGTTTTGTTGTTTTTGTCACTGCTGTGTGTGGTATTGAACACGAAAAGTAACGCAGTTTCTGTTCATCTGTTCTCTTCATAAATAAATGCAAAAACCTATACAGTATGCTTGCATTGTAGGTTCATTATTAAAAATGAAAATTTGAACAAAAATAAAAGCAATTAAATGTATTATTATAATATGAAAATTCAAATGACGGGCAATAATAGATTATGACGGAATTTTTACAACCCTGTCCGTCAAAATGACACAATGAAAAAGTCTAACGCAACCTCTGAATATATATATATATATATATATATATATATATATATATTTTTTTTTTTTTTTTTTTTTTGTCATCCTCAGGCTCCTCTGCAGATGTTTCTGTGCCTCTGGGCTCCTCAGCTGTCCTCAACTGCTCTTTTACGTTGATGCCTCTAGTTGATGATTCCCTCTTAAACATCACCTGGTCCTTCAACGGTTTAGTCATTGCCTCAAGGAACCACACTCAACCAGGCTTCTTCTTGAACACCACTGCCTCCTTCATTGGCTCCTTCCCGCTGACTGTTTACAATGCCACTCCAGACCAGCAGGGGGTGTACGAGTGCAGGATGAGCTACAATGACACCAATTACTCTACAGATGTGACTCTGACAATTTTAGGTGAGTCTGTAGTGCATGTCACATAGATCACCGGTACGAAATACTGGATCCTGTTGAAAAACAGAGGACCGATGTTCAACATGTTCACATGTATAAGTATAATACATAAACCACAGATAAGCAAACTAAAGAGTTGCTTTCTACATATCTTACAGTTCCTCCACTGGTATCCATCATGTTACCTGAAGTAGTTTTGAAAAGAAAAGCTGTGGTTGAATGCTGGGCGAGAAGCTTTAGTCCTCCACAAATTATGTTCACCTGGAAAAGAGCAGGAAACAAAATCCAAGAGCCCCAAAAGCTGCAGGTGAACCGTACAGAGGATGGCCTGTACGATGCAGTCAGCTGGCTGACCTTCATCCCTCAAATCTCTGACCAGAACACAAGCTTCGGCTGTGAGGTGCACCACACAGCCCTGGTGAAACCCATCCTGGAGGAGTTCACGCCATACATGACAGGTATTCAGAATATACACAAGTGTTTGGTAGATATTGGTTGCACACATTTCACAACTCATCCATGTGGCTTCATCAGTTGCAAGATGGTGCTAAATTGGGGAACTTGTGCACATGCTGTAAAATTTGCCTCCCTGAAGGATTCAGTTGCAACTGCTTCCATGATGTTGTCCGTTTTGCTAAACTGGAGCAAAACTACCAGCATACTCTGCTGTAAAAGCCAGCATATGCTGGTTAGGTATGTTTTGATGCTGGTTTAAGCTGGTGTATGCTGGTCCTTTGCTGGTTTATGCCGGTCATGTTGCTGGTCAAAGACCATAAACCAGCTAAAACCAGCATTCCAGCACCAAAACATACCTAACCAGCATATGCAGTTTTTTCAGCAGGGTATGTCATGGATAGTTTATGGCAGGGATGTGCCGTCCATATAAGCTGTGAATGCTCTGCATACTCAAGCCATTTAAGAGAAGGAGTTCAGGGAACTGGCTAAATATTAACATTACTATAAATTCCCTTGTCAATTGAGGTGTAACATGTGTAACTGTCTATAAATAGTTTATTTGCCAAAAGACAGTACATTTCTGTGAATTTGTGCCAGTTATGGAGGGATTCAGATGAGCAGATTCACAACAGTTTTGCTATTTTCTACACTTTATCTACACTGGACGGCAAATCAGCCGCTGAGTTTAGCACTAGCCCAAACCAAACACACCTGAACAAGCTAATCAAAATGTTCAGAATTACTTACTAATTACAGGCAGTTGGGCTAAACTTGGACTTGTAATGAAGCCTGCAGGACATTGAGCTGCGGTCGAAGAGTCCTTGTCATTTGGGACAGTGTACAAGTACAGTATATGCATCTCAAGATCAAGTTCACTTTTCTGTCCAGCCCCTTATACTCATGAAGCGGTTGGTTCAATCTTTGATGTCCAGCAGTACTTTGAGAACACATGTTCAATGACTAAATGTCCTGCAGAGTTTGACTCCAACCTGCCACAAATTGCCTGTTCAGCAGTTTCTAGTAATCCTGTAGACAAGCAGTGCCCAATTCCGTTCCTGAAAATCTACCTTCTTGCAAGAATTCAGTGCAAACCCAGCTCCAACACACCTGTCTGAACAAATCATTCTTTTGAGCTGGTTCTGGTTCTGGTGGAGAAAGTAACCGGTTCACAAAATCGAATCGAGCTTAAGTTGATGATGCAAGACGTACAGCCAAAGCCCACGTAAAAAGAATCAAATGAGCCGTTTCAACCAACAGTGAAAGTTTGCTAATGATTATGGAGGATGATGCATGAGCTGCTGACACTGTACAATGAGTCTGATGCACAATCTAAGCTTCTTTAATAACAGACAAAACATGCTGGAAATATTCTTATAGGAGTTGATAAGACCAGTTTGCTCATTCTATATACATAAGGAGACATAACAAACATATCTGCATTTTTGGATCAGAATCTGTAATGTGTGCTGTAGGTAAGCAACTTTTTAGGAAAGTAGGCTCTTCGCCGGTTAGTCTAACCCAACATGAAGAATAAGCGAATTAGTCAGCAAAATGCATTCACACAAATAAGTTTATTTGAATGTTTTGATATGTCTTGATACAGATTACTTTATTAGAATCTTTTCTTGATATAACATGACACTGAGTTGTTTGATAAGCAATGCATAGTTTGAACGAATGCTTTTTGAACTGGTTCATTGAGCCAAATTGTCCAAAAATAACCAGTTCGTGGAAATTAATTAGACTTTGCTTCACTACAGTCTGTAATTGTCAAGAGTTTCTCAAAATGGTTCATGTGTACTTGATGCAGGAAGGTAGATCTCCAGGAATAGGATTGGGCACCGCTGCTCTAGATCCTAATAAGCTGGATCATGTGAGTTTGATTAGGGTTAGAGCTAAACTCTGCAGGACAGAGGCCCTCCAGGAGCAGGACCAGACACCACAGGATGAGGCCAGTGTTTCCTTTCAGGACCTTTCATCAAAGTTATCCCGAAACCGATACATTACCTGTTCTTGTCTTTAAAAGAAAATAGACAACTTTGATGAACATTTTTGATGTTGACTACTACAGATTACTAGTATTCTGTGATTAAGGTAGATTACTGATTCTTTTAATCTAGTATATTTCAGTGTATTTTGCTCTCTCTGTCTAGTTCTCCCAAAGGTCAGTGTCTCTGCTGTTCCCTCCGCTTCCCACTCCTCTCCGCTCACCCTCTCCTGCGACATCAGTGGATTCTACCCTGATGAAGTATCCATTCTTTGGATGCAAAATGGAAAGGTTCTTCCCAACCTTCCTTTGTCCATCCAGAATGAGGAAGGAATGTATAGGAGCCATCAATATCACACCCTGAGTGTGGAAGAGAGGGACAGAGGAGGAGAGGTGCAGTGTGTGGCCCAGCAACCCAATGTGCAAGAACCCGCCTATGGAACTATTGACCTATCCACTGTCGACCCACGTAGTATGGACTTCACTTCTTATGTACAGTATTCCTCATTAAAATATAATGATAAACTATGCCAAGATGAACAGGTTTATTGTGCTCTATGATCCAATCAGCAACAGACTGATCAAAGGAAAGAGTCTACATCAAGGGTGTCCAGTCCTGCTCCTGGAAGACCACTTTCCTGCAGAGTTTAGTTCCAACACACCTGCCTGGATGTTTCTGCCTCCAAAGAGAACTTTGGAGCGAGGACAATTATTGTTGTCGTATTGAAGGGCCATTCCAAAACAAAGTGCTCAAAACTGACCACCTCAAATAGCCCTTCACAATGAGCTGGAGCTGAACTCTGTTGAAAGTTGGCCACCAGGAGCAGGACTGGACACCCCTGGTCAACAATGACTAGTGTTGTGTTTTCATTGGAGTAAAGGTAATGCGTGTGAAATAGTATAGAAACAAGGATTATAGGTGGAGGTGGAGAAAGAGTTCTTATTTCTTCTTATTTCTTACTTCTCTGATCTCTTTCAGTGCAAAACCCGGGTCTGAATAAGTCAGCCAAGGCGTCGGTAGCAATGATGATCATTTCACTCACACTGGTTTTTTTGCTCTGTTTTGGATTTTCTTGGAAGAGAAGGGATGGTATGTATGGTAACACACCATTGATTTACTAAGATACAAGTAGTAGGTTTTCCATTAGCATCTCCATTCATCTCAGTGGGACTCGTTCGACTAACCCATTTATCCCTGAAAGTATGTGATGTAAATGCATCCATATTTGCTGTTGCAAGACATTTTTAGACCCATCGCCTGGGCTGTAAATGTGACGTTATATGGAAGCAATGAATCAAGTTTTTCCTTGTTAGCATGGTACTGCTAGTGATAGCCCTGGTGGCATAATTCTGGGACAGCGTCTTTCTCCTTTTGTGTGTATCCAAAAGAACTTGATCAAATAACATAACATTCATAGAAAGCAACATATATTTATTATATATATATATATATATATATATATATATATATATATATATATACATTTACTCATATATATTTACTCAGCCTCTAGTTGTTCCAAACCTGTATGAATTTCTTTTCTCATTGGCACAAACACACACAAAACATATTGAAGACTGTTAGAAACCAAGTTTCGGTTCCCATTAAATTCCGTAGTGAAAGTAGATGATAACAGCAACTGTTTGGTTACCCACATTCTTCAAAAGTTCTTCTTTTATGTTCCAGAGAGGAAATAAGCTCCTACAGGTTTGGAACAACTTGAGAGTGAGTGAATGATGACAGAGTTTATATTTTTAGGTGAATTATCTTGCTAATGTCACAATGATTATGAACGGTGATGGCAGAATGCCATTGAGCTGAATGGAAATGCTAACACTTGAACATCTCTTTTTCTCAGAGAAGCTGAAGTCTCTGAACGTGTCCGCGATTGTTCTGCCACCCAGGGTGGTTGTGGGTAAGAAAGGCAGAGTCACCGTCAGTGTGGAAGGCAGGTTGGCAGAGAGGGTACAGACGACGTGGTTTCTCAATGATGCTCCCATCACAAACACTACATACAAAGGTGAATCTGCGAACTAAGAACACGTTCACCTTCACGCTTCACTAGTCAACTAGTAGAGGAACCTTTTGGCCATTACGGTTTATTATGCAAATCTAATGACACTGATTGTATTTTGTGCAACTAAAACAAGTGCAACATGAGATTCGGAACTAGTCGACACAGACTGGTGACAGAACTAATGAACTAGATATGCAACTGGTTCTGCTGATGCTACTGATGTTTGAGACTGACATTAAATACATTGTTTGCACACTGTTTTCATTAAGGGACAAATGCAGATGATATCAAACGTACAGATCTAGTAGATATGAAAGTGGTGGGATGTTTCTTAACTCATGCAAATGATTAACCTGTATTATCATACATGTGTATGTGTATGTTTCACACTCTCTCTCTCTCTCTTTCTCACCTCTCTCTTTCACAGAGAAACAATACGATGCGTTTTGCTCTGCGGCCTACACTCCTCGCACCTCTCGTGTGTCTGTGGTGTCAGAGAAAAGCTCTCTGCTGCCCTCTGCTGCCTCTGGATATTACAAGCTGCACACTCAGATGTCACCGCGCTCGTCCTCCGGCTCAATCAAACAGCTGTTCTCCTCCGTCACGTTCATACCCGACCTGTCCATTCACAAGGGTGCAGTCTTCAAATGCCACATCTCCTACAAGGGCAAAGACAAGATCGTGGCTGAGAGAGTGTCCGACAAGTTTACTATTCTAGGTCTCTCATGAATTCTCTGCAGCTTGCTTTTCCCTGTGAAGCTAATGGGAGAATCTCTTGAAAATATGTCTGGGTCACATATCACCCCAAAACGAAAAATAGGAAGAAATTATATGTAATTATATATCGCAGTTATATGTTTTGCATTAGACAGATCATTCTCCTGACAATTAATCACATTCCTAGACACACATGCCTTCGAGAAAGTTTTTGTTTTGTAACCTTTTGTTTCTAAAGGTACTTTTCATTACTCATTACACATTGTAATGCAATATTTGTGTATGTGTGTGTGTGTATATATATATATATATATATATATATATATATATATATATATATATATATATATAAAATCATGAATTAAAGATAGTATAACAAAAAATTATATTATGAATAATGAATTCTGCAAAAACTATAATAAATTTAATGAAACTTTTTTACATTACAGTTATGAGAATTGAAGGGGGGCATAATGGTCCTAAATAATCTTCATTTAAACTAAATTTAATCAAATATTGTGGTGTGTTTGTACATCACAGTTAGGAGAATTGGATTTACTCAAATAATAATAATAACATCAAAATAAGCAAATCTAGCATTTATAGTTTAGAGTGAAACAAGCCCCAGACATGTTGAGGTGAGGTTTGGTGACTCTATTGGTTGCTCCTGCTGGTTCCTGTTTCTAGAATTTTGTTCTTGTTTAGTATGTAAAGCAAGATGCATGTTTTGATCTATTTCATTTGATCTTGTTTACAAGTAAGTATTGTTATTATTTTTTTTAGCTACGCCTGAAGTTTCAGAGATCCAGTTTTCAGAGCCAAATGAGGAAGGAGGTATCACAAACAGTGCACACATTAAAATGATTGCAGAATCTACAAATGCATTCTTAGAAAAGGGTTTCTCTCCCCAGGGATTGTGACAATGACAGCCCAGGCCTCTCACTTTCATCCCGACATCATCACCTTCCGCTGGTTCTGTGAGGGGGGAGAGCTGAGTCCCGTGTCCATCCCGCAGGCGCTGGCGGCCCCTCGACCCGATGCTGAGGGCTTCTTTTCGGCCATGAGCCAGTGCAGGCTGCCCGCTGCAGAGCTGGAGCGAGGAGAGACCAGGGTTTGGGTCACCGTCCACCACACGGCCCTAAAACAGCCCATCACACGCCAGACTAGAGGTGAGGGCTGGATTCACATAACTCAGTTCTTCTAGATAAGATCAAGAATGTGTTTAGAATGAAGTGCTTCAGTGCCTGAATACTTCCTAAGGGTTTTTCCATTCATTCTTAACTAAACCAGCTATGAGGAGAATCACAACATTACAAACTTCAAGTTGAAGCAAAAAAGTATTAAAAAAATTGAACAAAAAGACAACGGTACAATAACTTAACAGCATTAATGAGGGAAAGTACTATAGTACCAAGACATTTACATTTGAAAAACAATTCCAAAGCAACTCACAAATGAAGCAATCAAACCAGCAGTAAAAATAGCAAGGTCTTTTTAAAAGTAAGAATAATAATAGATATAATAGAAATAGAGTAGAAAGAGCTAGTGTTAGAATGAAACACTGCAAATAGCATAATTAGATTAAAAAAAATCATTTGGAAAAAAACACAATTTATGGACCTTTATGTAGATGAACATTCTCTGCAAGCTCTTTTAGAGCAAGTTACTCACTACAACTCTCTGATTGGTGGAGATTTCTTTGCAGAACTGTGGGTAATGTAGTTTTAACAGGGATTATGCTGTTAAACACAATACTGTGGATGACGGTTTGAACAAAGGCACATACCATCGATCAACAACCTTATAGCTCACAGCGGGTCAGTCTTTAAGGTTCTCTTTAAAAAAAATAAGTTCTTATTTCTGGAAATGGACTGTTACAGCAAACACTAAAGTATGCATATTATATCTGCAGAATATACTTTGCACAGTATGAGAATTTTCTAGAATAGCAAGAATGCCCTGCATTGACCACAATGTGCTAAATATTGTATCCCATAGTGCACTGCGCTCAACTCTGCCTTCTATTTTCAGTTTAACAAATAAACCTTGAGACATTTAAACACAAAGTTAGATTAAGCTTGAAAAACACCCATAATGCTGTTGCTTTGTTAATGTGTAAAGGACATCCTACTGTACCTCTATACTGTATATACAGTGCACTCAGGTAAAGCAACAAATAGCAAATTTCAACTTGATTTTTTTTTTCATTTTGTCACAAAATGTAACTATATTATCACTCTGCTCTTTATATAAAGTTGGATATATAAGTATGTCACAGCATCCACATACATACTTGCATAGGGCAATATATTTTATGTAGCAGATCTTTACTGCTTAATTCTTGTAATTTTCATAAACTATATTATCTCCCAACTGTAATCTGCGAAATATGACTATAAAGCATTATGATATAAAATTATTGTAAATATTAAGATCATGATATTCTGTAAAGCTGCTTTGAAGTGGATTATGAAAAACGCTTGTCTTTCGTGTACTGATTAAAGGTAGTATACAGTATATAATACAGCACAATATGCCGTACAATATGCAAATATAGGAAATACATGAACAACACAGTTTAGATCAAATAACAGACTTTATTCTTTCTTAGGGTTCATCAAAAAGCCCACCGTTTCAGAGATCATCTCTTCTGTTTCATCTGCTGCGGAGGGAGCGGTGACTCTCGCCTGCGATATCACAGATTTCTACCCTCCTGAAATCTCTGTCAGATGGCTGCATGTGAAAGAGAATGAGAACGAGGAGCAAGAGGACAGCGAGAGGGACATCAGAGACGGAGCTGAGCTCTGGGGCCCTTTGCAAACTCTGCCCAGGACCTTTCGAGCAAAAGCTTTACTTCGAGAGCTGCATGAGACGACGAGGAGAGAGGAGATTGTTTGCAGAGTGACGCACTGCTCCCTCCTGAAACCCATCGACAGAGTCTGGACAAATACTCATATAGGTAAAGCACACACTCCAACAGAACAGATTTATTTTTTCCTTGAAAGACGTCTGTTATGCTCACCAAGACTGTATTTTTTTTAATCAAAATTAAAGTAAAAACCGTGAAATATTATTAGAATTTAAAATAACTGTTTTCTATGTAAATACCTGTTAAAATGTAATTGATTGCTGTGATTAAAACTGAATCTTCAGCTTTATTACTCCAGTCTTTAGTGTCACATGATCCTTCAGAAATTATTATAATATACCGATTTGCTGCTCAAAAAACATTTCTGATTTTTATCAATGTTGGAAATTTAAATTTTTTATATATATACAAACATATTAGGATTCTCTGATTCATTTATTTTAATAATAGAGCATATTATAATATTGAAATGGAGCATTTATTTAAAACAAACAAAAATAAAAATGGTAACATTATACAAAATTCTGACATTACAAATGTCTTTACTGTTATTTTTGTTCAATTTAATGCATTCTTGCTTAATACAACTATTAATTCTTTAAAATGTTCTGACCCCTAACATTTGAACAGTAGTCTATAAATATTTAACCGTCCATCATTACCAAGAAAAATTCATTGATTTATATCCATTCAGTGACTACTTGCACTTTTTAGGTTTATTATGACTTGCTAATGTATGCCAGTCTGATGTAACGCAGTCTTTCTCGTCTTGTGTCTCAGTTGCTCCCTCCATCCCTCCTTCTCTGTCGGTTCGCTGGAGCACAGATGGGCTGGGAATATTCTCTGTTCTTCTCTCTGGAGGAAAACCCTCGGCTGAAGTTCTCTGGGCGGCTGGTGGCACGACCGTCTCCGGGCTTTTGTCAAGAGAGAGAGAGAGAGAGAACAGTGAGGGCAAACCAGAGCTGAAGAGCGTTTGTGTTCTGCTGAGATCCTCAGGACGACAGGAAAGCGACAGTCGCAGAGCGGGACACGCGCGCAGTACGTACGCCAATATGATGATGAGTAGACTGAATATAACACTACATCTAATGATAAGAGCAAGCCTTGGGCTTCTTCTACAGGAATCAGGCCTCCTAGTGTGGACTGTAATGCCGAATGTGAAAAGATGGACGAACGCGCCGACGGAATGGAATCGGTACGAGAGGACAAACGTCTGAATGAGCGTCTGGAGGAGAATGATGAGGATGAGGACCTGGATCCATCCTATATAAACACTGTGAGACTGAGGAAGGAGAAGAAAGAGCGTCTGAGAGTTACTGTGGAAATTACCCATCCTGCTCTGAGATTGCCTGCGTACCTTACCTGGACAGGTAAATAACCTGCACCTGCTTGTCTAGTACATGTGGAAAATGAGTAATTCCATGCGTACAGACAAATGAAATAATAATATTCAAAATCAATTTTTGTGTAAATATACACCGAAAAAAATGTGGTGCAGAAACAAATTAAAAGTAAATTCCACAAATAAAACTGCAGGAAATCACTTTGTAAAGTCTTTTTTAAGTGTATAGGCTATTTCCTTAAAAATACAATACTGTTGACAAATATGTTTATAATTATGTGCACTCACATGAGATTAGACTACAATAAGTGACCTAGATTAGAAGATGAAGTTAACTTCTCACTTTTGTGTTTTGCAGAGCCTGCAGAGGAAGCGTCATCTTGATGGCTCACAGTTATTTAGCAATCTACATCTCCTCCGGACACCCACCCAGCTGTCAACACATTTTATATTTAACTTTATACTTACGTTTTGCTGTTGTATTTATTTTTTCTTACAAAAGAAAGTGTTTTTTTTTTCTTTTACTAACTATAATGCACAAGTCACAATATTAGGTATTCACTTTACTCTTGTCAACTATCAATTTTAATTAAACTCTTTAAAATAAAGCTGTCATGTGTGTTTAAATGTGTGAGTAGGCCTATGTGAGAAAGTCAGAAAGAATGCACCACAGTGACTAATCTTGTCCGCGTGCTAAACTGACAGAAATACATGTCAAACCACAACACTTGTGCATATTCAGACAAGCACATTACGGTTTTTTACTGAGCCTACATTTAAAATGCTTTAGTTTTCTACCATAAACAAACAATCTCATACCTGGCTAACCTCATCATCTGCTACACTTTAAAGCTGATGTGTTGTAATATCTTGAGGGAAGTTAGAGGTGCTGCTTACTCTAGTTGCGCAGTAACTGTTGCAGCAGAAAACTATGGCTGTGTTTCAAAACCGCAGCAGATTTTCCGCGCTTTGTGTTTCTGAATAAAAACATGCACAAATATCCAAAAACTCTGGTTTCTGTCATGAAGTAAAGAAAAACTGCTGCAGGCGACTGAGACTCTGCACGCACAACAGCGGTGCACGCGCACGCCCGATGCCGTCTTTTTAGATAGTTCACTAGGTTTAGACACACAGCCAGCGTAATTTAGAGAAGTGTACTCCGAAACGATGTGCGGTTGAACATGACAGGAGCGATGACTCTTATGCTTTCCTCACCACAAACCAACTCCGTGTGAGTGTCAGTGTTTGTGTGTTGTTTGGTGTTAATGCTGCTTCACACAGCGCGTCTTCCTCATTTAACACCGGACATATGAGCACAAGGAACTCGACAAATGCGACCTCCATCACTTAGTTATAACTTCCCTTAAAGGACTTAACTTAAAGAAGCTGCCGTACTTGTAATGCTCTGAATGGTGGTGATGTGAATAAAAGCGTCTGGACGTCTCCACCTCATTAATCTGTCAGCAGTTCATCACTTTTATTTTAATCGATATGGATCCGCCTGAAAACTCGGGGAACCGCTTTGGACGCACTATCTGGACCGTTTGGGTGAGTAAATGCTGCTCTTTTACAGTCTGTAACTTTCACTGATAAACTTGTGATAATGAGTCTGTGTGTTTAAAACCACCCTGTTGAAAAAAAAAAACAGCATATACTGGTTTTGATGGTATGCTGGATAATGCTGGTGCTTGACCAGCACATAACCAACAAAGGACAGCGTAAACTAGCTAAGCACCATCTTAAACCAGCATCAAAACACACCTAACACGCATTTGCTGTTTTTTTCACCAGGGCAGTCATATTGCATTGCTTGTCTATTCCTCAAATGTTCTGAGTCTCTTCATTAATCGTGTTAGGCATCTTCACTGACTCATGTGTTTCAATGTTTTGGTCATATAGGGTTATCTGTCAGGGGCTGTGGCGAGATATCTCAGACCGGAAGTCACAGAGGACGGAAACCAGAGTGTTCGTACCAGAACAGATGATATTGGCTTGAAAAGTACAGTAAACAAGATTGACAGAGAAGTAAAGGCAAATAATAGTGAGAACGAAGGGAAGAACGCTCATCAGAATGAAAGCATAGAGATTAAGAGTTCTCCATCCAAAGAGCAAGTGGCTTCTGCTCAGTGGGAAAACACTGATGTGGTTAAAGACGACAATAATGATGAACTTGAACATGTTCATACCACAAAAAAACAAATTTATCATTGTGCAGTGTGGTCCACTGACAACGAGAGACGCACGGGTGACGCACATGCAGAGAAAGAAACCGTTTCTGATGAGGTTCCGGCTGAGAAAGGGTCTGCAAACAGTGAGTTTGAGGAGAGAGAAACTGCACAGGAGTTGGAAGAAACTGAAAAGACTGAACAAAAAGATGGTCACAATGAAGAATGTGATCAAAATCATGAGGATGAAAAGTGTGTGAAGAGGAGAGAAGATGCAGATAATACAGACCTAACGGTCCAAACTGAGCAAGATGTAGAACTGGAAAAACAGATGAACATGACGGACCACAGAGAGACGGAGTGCACTGCAGGCTTTAAACTTATAGATGAACATCTTATTGGAGAAAAGGAGAACGTTGTTGACCAGAAGGATCAGGAGAAAGCTGAAAATGATGAAGAACTAAGACTTGATTCACCAGATTTGCTGCCGCAGATGAAACCTTTTGCAGAGGAAGCTAATGCCCTTTCAGAGCTAGAAAGACTGGAAGCAAACGCAAAATATTCTGATGAAATTGCTGACGTCTCTAGAAACGAGGTTGAGGAGATGATGCATGAAACTGGAAGTGCAACTGAACAGGATGAGGAGAACAGAACTGCACAAGAGCTGGAAGAACATGAGCAGCTTGAACAAAAAGATGTTGACACTGAAGATGAAGAATGTGATCGGATTCATGAGGATGAAAGGTGTGTTATGGCGAGAGAAGATCTGGATAACGCAGACACAATGGTCCAGTCTCAGCTTTATGCACAAGAACAGGAAAAGATACGCTTGATGGACCATACAGAGACAGAAGACGCTGGAGGTTTTAAACTTGCAGATGAACATCCTGTTGATGAAAAGGAGAAACATGTTGTTGACCAGAATGATCAGGAGATAATTGAGAATGATGAAGATCAGGAAACTGAATCACAAGTGCAGGATTTGCTCTCACAGATGGAATATTTTACACAGGAAGCAGATGACTTTGCAAAGCTTGACAGACTGGAAGTAATCACAAAATATTCTGATGAATTTGCTGATGTCTCTAAAAATGAGGTTGAGGAGATGATGCATGAAACTGGAAGTGCAACTGAACAGGATGAGGAGAACAGAACTGCACAAGAGCTGGAAGAACATGAGCAGCTTGAACAAAAAGATGTTGACACTGAAGATGAAGAATGTGATCGGATTCATGAGGATGAAAGGTGTGTTATGGCGAGAGAAGATCTGGATAACGCAGACGTAATGGTCCAGTCTCAGCTTTATGGACAAGATGTAGAACAGGAAAAGATAAGCTTGATGGACCATGCAGAGACAGAAGACGCTGGAGGTTTTAAACTTGCAGATGAACATCCTGTTGATGAAAAGGAGAAACACGTTATTGAACAGAAGGATCAGGAGATAATTGAGAATGATGAAGATCAGGAAACTGAATCACAAGTGCAGGATTTGCTCTCACAGATGGAATATTTTACAGAGGAAGCCAATGATGTTGCAGAGCCTGAGAGGCTGAAATCAATGGAAAATTATTCTGATGAAATCGATAAATTCTCTAAAGAAGAGGTTGAGGAGATGATGCTTGGAACTGAGCAGGATGAAGACACCACAGAGAGTAAACGAGACATTACTAAAAATGAGCTAACGGAGCCAGTAGAAACCCTGCAGAGAGTTTCTGAAGAACTATCTGAAAAAAATGCATCGAACGAAGAACCAGAACTGAAAATGACCACAGTAGATGAAACCGTTGATCCATTAGAAGACACCCTGCTGTCGGATTCAGAACGGGATACTCCAGAGAATACTCCAGAAACAGGAACTTGGTCACCTGTGGAAACTGAAGGCATGTTTTCAGATCTAATGGTTTGTGAGTTCCCTGGAGAATTGAGGAAAGGGCCAGAGACTGCACTGGCGGAGACGGATTTGGGATGTTTTGAGGAGATCAAAACTAACCTAGGTGACCCTCTTGCAGAAGAGCAAGCAGAAAGGGAAGCTGTGGTCGCATACTCTGTTGAGCACTCAGAGACGCTGAAAGCATTTCAGACTGAACGAGACACTGAAACTGTAATCGAACCCTCGGGTACAACAGAAAATCAGGAAGTAGACAAAACTGAAGTCTCACTCAAAGAACATGTTGAATTAAGAACTGAACTGATTGTTAAAACAATTGAAACAGAGATCAGTTCAGAAGACGAGGAAGCCTTTGAGACAGAAAGTCGATCACCCATCGTCAGAAATGTCACTTTACAGCCACATGAGCTTCTTGAGTTCACAGAAGGACAGCGCAAATCATCTCAAGGAACAATAGACCCTTTCAATGAAACACAGGGAAATTCAAGTGTGTCTGAAATCGCTGGAACTGCAAAGATAGAACATGTTGCAGAGGACCAAACAGATGCGAAACCTGTATCAACAATGTCTTTGAGCCCAGTAGTTCTTCTGGAAGAATCTCTCACTGAAGAGCAGGAGATCCTGGAGACAGATGTGGCCAAGACCGCTTTAGAGTATGTAGAAGAAATAACCAATCAGGTCTTGAAGGAAATGACAGAAACAGAATTTAACGTAGAGCAAAAAACAGAACCTTTGGTAAGACTTTCAACAGAAGAGCTTGGTGATGCAGAATATCAAGGAGCTGCGCAATGTGTGTCATCTGATGTTTTTGTCCTGGAAGAAGAAAGGAAGTTATTAGGTGAGACAATGGACAGTAGAGTCGAAATGGAAACCACAAGCAGTGAAGTTGTTAAACAAAACGTGCAGCACATTAGTTCACCGGAGTGTGAAACTACCGAAGCTGATGGACGTCATGAACACATACAGAAGTCCACCGCTGGAGAAACGGTGTCGAGTAGTCAGGAAGACTTGATGGAAGTCAACAGATCTGGGATGAAAAGAGTATTTGATCAAGTGAGCACAGACCTTCCACAGCGTAAGACGGATGGAAAATTAGATTTGTATCTACAGGTAATATTGAATATTTTGTTCAGTAAAAGCCCCACAAATATAGAGATGAAATATTACAATGTACTCATCTATCGTGACTTTTTATCCGTAGGCGTTCGAGGACTCGTCTTTGGACTTCACCCTTCAGAAGGCTAGAATTGCTGTGAAGAATCCTCAAGTTCGGCCTCCCAAAGACCCCAGAAAGCTCCTCTTCAAGGCCTCGCTCGATCCTCTGCTCCCACAGACTTCACCACGCGCCCAGAAAGTGGAAGTCTCTGCTCCAAGTAAAGGGGTGATTGGATTTAAACTCCCAGGTATTTGTCAAAGTAAAATCTTATTGAAAAGTGTATTCACATTTGATTAGTACTTTAAATCAGACCATAATTTATGTTTTTTCTTGATTATTTTCCAGGACTGGGTGCAGGGCTGCCCGTATTGAGAAAAACTGAGTTTGGGCAGAAAGCCAGAGAAGGAGGAGAAGCAGAGAGAACACTACAGACACCGGTACACAAACACATCCAAATATGTTACTGTATCAGGTTTACACTCTATTCTATTATTATATTTAAGAACGTAATATAGAAAGATTGAAATTTTCATTCATTTGGATTGCCTAGTTTTAATGTAAACAAAGTTATGCAACGATTTAAACATGCTTTGGAACAAACGATATTCAGTTTAAGGTTAATTCAAGTTCAAATGTGAGAGAGTGAAAGAATTGGATTTATTGATGATTAAATATATGAAGCTGCTCATTTTAAACATTCTGCTTATTAGTACTATGACAGAAATCTCAACCCGTTTTATTTATGTATGAATGATCCAATTTAACTAATATGCATCACATTAAGTTTATTAGTTTATGTTACAACTGTAATACAAAGAGCTGGGGATTTCTTTGAGTGTATTAAAGTATATGTGCGTTATTTTCGGTGTAGACGCGTAGTGATATAACTGTGTTTTTCACAGCAGACGTCAGTCGCAGTAACAGAGGATTCTGTCAAACAAGAGCAAGTGCCAGCTAAACCCAAGTGGACGCCCCCAAAGCATCCTGGGTATGGCCTGTAATGTCAATCTGAATGATTCATTTCATTTTATGTTGTTTCACAAATTAAAAAAATCCACCTTTTTTACCTTATATTGTTTTGTGCAGCATGGGGAGTCCCTTCATGATGGCAGAACTCAAAAGCAAACTCAAAAAGCCTGTCCAGGAGTAACATGACATCAACATTTTCAGATGCATTCATCACCTGTTATTGACTTTTTCCAGTACTATGCAGCCTGTTAAACACTGAGGGAAGTCTGCAGCTGCAACACAACATTTCATTTTATTTCTGTTGTTTTCTACGCTTAGAAAAAAGTGAGAATCTAAGCTGTGAACAGACATTTCTCATGCACATTTCTTAACAGCTTAGCTGAGCTTATAAACGTTTATACACGTCTGTGTTTACTTATATTGGAAGAAAAAATTAAGTATAAGGAAAACATTTTTGCACTTTTTTGCAGCACTTAAACTTCCTGTGACTGTGTTTCAAACTGTCATGGCCAATATTTATCACAGAGTCACTTGAGCGCAGTGGAGAGTCGCTGTCTGTCGTATATATCATATTTAATAATATTTTATTTCTATTTGTTATTGTTATATTGTATATTTCTTTTTGTTGTCATTACTGGCTATGTTGTATATAAACAATTATGGCAATAAAGTACTTTGAATTGAATATATAACTTCACCACTAGAGGGCATAAGAGAGTCTGTGGTTGTCACAGTAGAGGGCAGCAGCGATATATCAGTCGGCCACTAGAGGGCGGAAGTCGGTCGTCTGCTGTAGTGTAGCGGTGCGGCACTAGGGGCGGCAGAGAGCCGTTGGCGGTCACATATGTCTGGCTTTCCAAAAGGGAGGCGCTTGACGCCGGTAGACGGTGGTGGGAGAAAAAGACCGACGAACCGGGTGGAAGCCCTAAAAGAGACCTGACGTTATACTCTTTAAACTGCGCTGTTTCTTACAGCTCTGTCAGGAGTGATTAAAGGTATGTTCTGTCGTATATTTCTTGAACTCTGGTGTGTTTTGAGCGGTGGAGGAGCGTGAGCTGGCCGTGTTTTCGAGCAGATGTCTGCCCAGATGAGCTCATTTGTTCAGGCCTTTAGCTGCTCGGGCTAGTTATCGTTAGCGCAGCTAATTCCGGATTGAGTCGCCTGTGGCTTTAGTTTGATATCAGGACTCTTGACATCAGGCTGATTAATAATCGTCGGTGCTGTTGTTTGTCGAGAGGTTATTTCATTCATCTGTGAGTTTTCACGAAAGTTGTGGCAGTCTAATTCTCCGTCACGTTGGGTTAGCCAACCGAGCTAAGTAGTTTCTACATTTTATATAACGTTAGATCCTTTGTAAAATAATACATTTGACAACGTATGGGATCCGGAAGACTTTTAAAATGCTGTTTTTAGCTTTTATTGTAAGAAGAGCTGTCGTAATGTTCGGCTAATGTCGACACAGGATTAAACTGTCAGCATAACTTGATTTAAATATGTCAGGGTTACTTTTAGATTCGGTTTAAACTTTTTTGACGATTTATTAATTGTAAGTCAGTGTTTGACTGAAATCAGGAGTTATTTCCGTTCATAAAGCGCTCCATAGTCAGCGGGTTTCTTTACTAAAGGCCAAAGACCTCATCCACTAGTTTTTCATTTACGTAAATGTCATGGCGTTGTTCATCATACACTATGTATAACAAATATCAAACATTTGTAACCGGTTTGAGAAAGCCCTTGTGTTTTAAGGAAATGAATGAACCTCATTTAAATGACTCTAAAATATGGACACAAACTCTGTGCTTGATGCCAGTGTGACGTCATGAATGCGTGACCTTTATCAGACAGGTTTTCAAACACTCCCCCATCTGCCATTGGTCGAACGAACAAGTTAGTCCCGCCCTCAATGCTGAGTTAAAGCATTACATTAATTCACTTTATATAAATGTATAAATCAAGTTATGATTAGTTGCTTGTCAAAGTAAAAATCCCATTTATAATACCAAAAATCCTATTTATTTTCTCCATAATTTTAACAAACCAAATTGCTGTGAGCTACGAGGTTATTAAATGATGGTATATGCTTTTGTTGAAGATGTCACACTGTATCATTAATTCGTGTTTTTTTAATAATCATGTTTAACAGCAAAATTGTGAGTAAAAACTACATTTACCCGTGATTCTGCAAAGGACTCGACTCTCCACCAATCAGAGAAGGCCATTCCTGCCAAAATGACTCATTGGTGCCCGCCACTATCATCACAAATGACGTCATCTATGCTCTCAAACTTTAGCAATAAACCTAAAATATGTTGTTTCTATATTCACAAACACCATCTATACATTGATTTTTATATTTTCCCATTGTTTTTATTTCGATCTTCATTCGCAGTACTTCATAGGATTGTAGTTCTTTCCCTCCATAAAGCTTGTACCTTTGTCTTTTATTCTGATTTTCAAATATGTTTTTGCTACAAATCAAAGTTTGTAAAGTTGTGATTCTCAGTGTAGTTGGTTGGTTTGGTTCATGAATTATAACTCAAAATGAATGTGAAAAATCACTTTTGGAACCAAAGCTGCTGGGAAAATGGGCGGCCGCTGTTGCTCTTGATGCGCTTTCTCAGGCTGTTGTCTTTGCGTTTGAAACTGAAGGAAGAGAACTATTTAGTGTAGTTGACGAACATGTCTGTTGTTGTTCTTTACTCCAAACAGGCTGTTGTTCCCGGATTGGACCCCACCAGCTCTCCTTGGTCCGGTGTGAGCGTGTGTGTGTTTGGATCGCGCACAGAGGCAGATTGTTCAGGGCTTGGGCCAGACGGTCTCTCAGCGATCCGCTATGGGTGACATGAGTGATCTGGACAGACAGATCGATCAGCTGAGGAGGTGTGAGCTCATCAAGGAGAATGAGGTCAAAGCCCTGTGTGCCAAAGCCAGGTGATTACAGACAGCACAACACACATCAGCGGCTGTGAAGAGCATTATTGTAATGTTGATCGTACCGATGCTCACGCGACTCTAACGTCTGTCTTTCAGAGAGATTCTTGTAGAAGAGAGTAACGTACAGAGGGTGGACTCTCCGGTGACCGTAAGTGTTCAGAAACCGAGACTGATTGATTTCTGAAACAACCGTTTTGGAGATATTGAGATTTTCATGTGTAGCGCAAGTTAACAGCTCTGTGTTTTCCTCAGGTGTGTGGTGACATCCACGGACAGTTTTATGACTTGAAGGAATTGTTTAGGGTAAGTTTGAGTTCTGTTACATAAAAAGTAAATGCACAATGATTAAGTGATGCATAGAAAATAATATTATGGGTTTCTCTTATTTGTATAGCACTTTTCACAAAAAACATTGCTTTAAATGCTGCTTTACAGAAGACCAAGAATATTATTTTTATGTTTATAAAAAATGTCTTTGTGCTTTATAGTCATATTTAGATTAAGTTATCGTTATTTTTAAGTTGTTCATTTTCCTTTAGCTTGCTAATCGTGTGCTGGATGTGTTATTGGACTGGAACTGGAATATATGCCATATCTGTTAGTAAGGGAGCGTGTAATAATGATCTGTTGTCCTGCAGGTGGGAGGCGATGTTCCAGAAACAAACTACCTCTTCATGGGAGATTTTGTGGACAGAGGCTTTTACAGTGTTGAGACCTTTCTGTTACTTCTTGCTCTGAAGGTAAGGTCATTATGTTGCTTTAGGACGTTTGTAATGAGATGTTACTCTAATAACTGAACATACACCACCGCTTCATCGTTTGGAATAATTCATATGTTTTCAGTTGTTTTGGAAAGAATTCTCTAACAATGAATACTCTCCCTGAGGATGTGTTTATTTGACAAAACTACAGTAAACACAAATATGATTACAATGTAAACTAGCTGTTTTCAATGTGAATATCTTGCTGTGATGTGAAGCTGATTTTCAGCATCATTACTGCAGTCTTCAGTGTCACATGATCCTTCAGAAATCATTCTAATATTCTGATTAGCTGCTTAAGAAACATTTCTGATTATTATCAATGGTGAAAAACAGATCATGTTGAAAGTGACGGTAAATACATTTGTTACAAACTCATTTGCTTCAAGAGTCCTGAAAACAAATGTATGATGGTTTCCACAAAAATATGAAGCAGAACAACCTTTTTTTTTTTTGCTAATAATCAGAAATGTTTGTTGAGCAGCAAATCCGCATATTAGTATGAGTTCTGAAGGATCATGTGACACTGAAATCAATTACAGTCTAACAGATATTCACATAGAACACTTATAATAAAATATAATAAAAAACACAATAATAAAAGGTGATCTTAATGGTTACAGGTGCGTTATCCAGACAGAATCACCCTGATCCGGGGCAATCACGAGTCCAGACAGATCACACAGGTGTACGGCTTTTACGACGAGTGTTTAAGGAAATACGGCTCTGTGACGGTGTGGCGGTACTGCACTGAGATCTTCGACTACCTGTCGCTCTCCGCCATCATCGACGGCAAAGTGAGGCTCCGTCTTTGTTTGTTACCGAGGTTCCGCTTGTGGCGTCGAATCCGGCCTGACGTGGATGTGTTTCTTGTGACCCGCAGATCTTCTGTGTCCACGGGGGCCTGTCGCCCTCCATCCAGACTCTGGACCAGATCAGAACCATCGACAGGAAGCAGGAAGTGCCTCACGACGGGCCCATGTGTGATCTTCTGTGGTCTGATCCTGAAGGTAATTGTGATTTTCTGAAGGAGCATTCAGATGCTGTCCATCATCAGCTCATATGAAGGTGTGTCTCTCTGATGTAGACACCACAGGATGGGGCGTCAGTCCCAGAGGAGCCGGATATCTGTTCGGGAGTGACGTCGTGGCCCAGTTCAACGCCGCCAACGACATCGACATGATCTGCAGGGCGCATCAGCTGGTCATGGAAGGATACAAGTGGCACTTCAACGAGACGGTTCTCACTGTGTGGTCCGCTCCCAACTACTGCTACAGGTGCGCCTTCATCTCTGTGGGAATAAATATTATAGCATTGTTATTAGAATCAGTGTTCAGGGGTTCCCAACCTTTTTTACTCCGCGGCCCCACTCCTTCTCCTGTCAATTTTGCAAGGCCCCCCTATGCCTGACATGAAAAGTATTCATTTTTAAACCTTTTTAATTAACCAAAACATTTGTTTTGCCTTATTATTCTTCTACTGCATGTTATAAAAAAACTCAATTCTAACAAACTGTAAATAAAACTTCAAATATACCTTACAATCTTTAAAGAAATCCTCTGCTCAATTCTAACTTTTTAAAAAAATGTGTGTATTATATATATATATATATATATATATATATATATATATATATATATATATATATATATATATATACAGATTTAAAGCTCCTGAATTCTTTACTTCAGACATTCTTTACAACTTCAGAGTACTTTTTCTTAAATAAGTGCACTTGCCGTACAACAGGGAGATACCAAAAGACCACTAAACCTATCCCTTTGAACTTGACTGACTGAATAGCTACTGTTTGTATCCATTAAAAAATTAATACATGAATTCAAAATACAGCAAATACATTCTAAATCTGTTGAAACACATCGATGTGAAGGTTTGATGAAGACTGGATCATCAGTGAACTCTGTCAGTGTGTGTCTGATGCTCATAAACACCGAGCCTCACTCCTCTTCTATGGGTGAGCATCCATTATAAAACACTCACAGGACAATCATTTGGACAACTAGGCAAATGTTTTGAAATTTCACGCAAAAATACGATAGGGATCAGAGCCCCGAGACGCGCATAGTTTGTGAATCAATAGCGGACTCGTGCCTAATGTACGACTCTGATATACGCGAGTGTTATACATTAGGCACGCGCAAGTTCGTTAGTATTACACTGATCGTATTTACCTGTTCATTAACGCTACGGTTTGCTTCAAGCATGCAGCCGAGGGACGTAACAGTAGTTTGCGTACAGCGTTTGGAAGTTTTGAGCCGCCGTTCAGTCTGTATTTAACAGTGCGATGAGGCTTGCTGCGCCGAGTCTGAAGCAATCGATCACAGAACACGAGAGAGGATGTGCTTTTATTATTTTCATTTAGCATATTAATAATGAAATTAAACAGTTATAGAATAATATTTAAATTAATTTTAAGATATCTGGCGGCTCCCCTGGAGGATCACTGAGACCCCGGTTGGGAACCGCTGTTTTAGTATCATCACTTTATTATTAGAGTTTATTAATGTTTTGGGTTTAATGTTTTCAGTTTTTATTTATTTATTTATTTTTATCATGTTAAAATGTCTAATTCAGAAATTGTGTTATTTCAGTTCATCAAGTAATCTAAATGAAAATGAGATGTTATTTAATTTCAACATTGAGATATTCAAGTGATAATCTTGTTTCTTATGATTCTGTTTTTGTGGATTTTATTTAAGTTGTACTTATTTTATTCATGTTAAACTAAATTAAACGGAGCAATGTAGCTTTGGAACCTACCTGAAATTAATTCTTTAAGCAAAAGTTTACAGAAATAAAATCATGTCTTTTTTCTTTTTCTCCCCAGTTAACAATTGTTTTATTCCAAGTAACAATCATTATTTATTCATGGTTTAAGTAACTATAATAACCCCAATTAGAATTGTGGTTTTGTATTACTCTGGGTCGCAGGTTGTGACTAAAATAGTAACAAAGGTGACGATAGATACGAATAATAAACAACAATCATTTAAAATCTAGCGTTCACATGGGGTTTTGTTAATGACATATTTATAGTAGATGTGAGAGATTCCTGCACACAGCGTTAGCAACAAATGAACCGGCTCTTTTGAAAGAGTCACTCTTTGAATCAGTGAATCATTCACAACTGATCAACTAAACCACTTTCATGTTTTTTGGTTTTGATTTAAACCGTTGAAATATTGTTGTGTTAAATGAGTGGTGTTATTAAGAAAACAAGCTGCTTACGGACCGCTTTCCTGTGTGTCAGATGCGGTAACGTGGCGGCGATCCTGGAGCTAGACGAACACCTGCAGAAAGAGTTCATCATATTCGAAGCTGCTCCACAAGAAACCAGAGGCATTCCCTCCAAAAAGCCAGTCGCCGACTACTTCCTGTGAGCTTCCCGTCAGCTTCCTGTGTCCTTCGGACGCGACGGCGCTCGACGGGAAGCGGTGCCCTGTGTGTGCTTGTATTTCTGTTTCTGTTTCCCTCTCCCTGCCCAACTGTCTTAATTGTGTTTTGTTGTTTTTATTTTTTTTTTCTCTGTAATATTCTTTTTTATTTCTATTTTCCATCCACTCTCACATTCTCTCTTTGCCATCAAGACACACATTGGCATTATCCTCTCCTCCACTGCTGTGAAATCTCTCGCTCTCAGACTCACGGTGTGCTGTAGATGTAGATGTTTCTGACGTAGGGCCGGCGGGAGACTGAGCGCTGCTTTCTCCTCAGATTCCTGCGCTCCTCAGAAAGCTGCATTCGGAATCGGCGGCTTGTTGGACATTTAATTTTCCTTTTCTCGCTTTCCGTTCTAGTCTCATGTAAATTGTAAATGCGTAAGAGAATGGATATGCTTGGATTCTAGTTTACAGTGGTCTGTTTTCACCGGAGTCATCATCAGTTTGACAGCGTTTGAGTTTAGTGCAGGAACCGGCGCCAACACTGGAGAACATTCACACCGCACACAAACCAGACTGGAGTTAGAACATCTGCTTTCCCTCTTGACTGTTCTCTCTATAGGACTTATTGTTGATTTTTATTTTTAATTTGTGAAAATAAAATGTACTTTTGTATGAATTTAAGATGAGTTTCTGGTTTTCTTCAGCAGCGCGTCAGACATTATGTGCCTGATCAACTCCGTATTTCATCTCAGATATTTTAATTGAATACTGGAGTAATGTGATAAAAATAAAAATTAAAGAACATTGGGACTTCAGCAAATGTCCTGCTTTTCAGTCACTTTTCATAACATCACATCATTTTACAGCTTAAAGTACATCTTGAAGATACATTTTGATATATGGATGCAAATTCAGTTTATAGATTTACCAAAATATATACATACATATGCATTTGGGCAACACATACACATATATATATTTGAAGTGGATCAAAAAAGTTAAAGTTGTCCTAAGACAAAAACTGGCATTGTTTTGGTTTAAGGACAACTTTGATGAAAGCGTTTGATCCACTTCAAATGTTGACTACTATATATATATATATATATATATATATATATATATATATATATATATATATATAATATACACACACACACACATACATATACATACATACATATATGTATATAATGTACTTTATATAATATCATTTAAAAGATGTACATTTTACACATATTTAAGAAATGAATTTTTTTACTCATGGATAAGTGGATCAAATGTGACGGTAAAGGCATAATGTAACTGGATTTTTTTTTCAGTTAAATGCATTTTTGACTTTCTATTCAAAATGCACCATTTAAATAAAAAAAGTATCTTGGTTTCCACAAAAATACAAAGCAGTGTAACTGTTTTTGAAATAAAAATAAGAAATGTTTCTTAGGCAACAAAGCGCACATCAAAGAGTAATCAAAACATTTAAGGAATACTTTACCCACTCCTATACACTAACCTTTATTTTGCTCTAAATTGGTGTTTTTCTTCCTGTGTAACAAAATTCGACTCGAGGTGTTTGCTGTAGTTGTGCTCCAGGCCTGTGGCGGCGCTAGAGCGCGGCTGCTGTGGGTTTGGCGCCTCTGCCGCTTCCTCTCTCTCTGGAAGTAGCCGACAGGGCTTTGACGCACGCCGTCAATTGTGCTCGCAATATTGCAAATCTGGATCTAAAATCTGCAAAAAAGGAATTCACAAACGAGAGATCACACCTTTCTAGCAGATAACAGGTACGTTCCGCGTGTGTCAGTACGGTAATCGTCCGTTATATGGCGCGTACACACACATTAGTTACCGCTGTGGTGCCGCTAACGTTAGGCCTGAAGCAGCCGCTCGCGGCACGTTTTCGCCGATCACTGATGAACACCACAGCTATTATTTATCATATGTTACAGGTGTTTTCATACACAACACATATGGGATTATCGAGAAAAAATATATATATATTTATATATGGGGTTATCGATCATCGGTGTGTTTTATCAGTGGTAACGTGAGGCGATTATATCATTCATATCAGATGGAGTTGCCAGCAGAAAGAACGCGACGTAAATTGTCACTGGATAAGAGCTTTGAGTAAACGAAGGGTTTTTACGTTTTGACTAGTTCTCCGTGTGTCTTTTGTGCTGAATCGCTGGTGTGTGTTTACATAGTCCCCATCAGTCAGATGCGATATTTGTGTCGTTTATACTCATGACATGATTCCAAACAAAGCCTTGTACATGTTTGAGAGTGTTATTCACTCTGTCATTGTGGTTTCCTCATTGTTTCTGTATTTCTCATTTCAGTGTTAAAAGCCGTCTGTTATGTCGCGTTTTTTCGCCACTGGGTCCGACAGCGAGTCGGAGGAATCCTCTTCCGGCGAAGAGATCACTCCCAAAGCGACCGGGACTACTTTCAACAAACAGTGAGTCTGTTTTTCTTAATTATAAATTGTATGTATTTGTACATTGACTTCTTTCTCTCTTCTAACTACTATCTCTCTATCTATCTATCTATCTATATATATATTTTTTTTTCTTTTGGAAAGCCGTGTGAACTAGAGGTTGACAGTAGAGATCATTAAAATTGCAAAATAGTCACTGATGATTAATTTTATTGGCTGACAGTTTTTTTGAAATAAACATGAACAAACTTTTTTCCTTCAACAGAAAATAGTGTTTACTTTAGAAAATGAGTATAATGACTTAACCAGGCAAATGTTCTGTAACTGTTCAAATTAATTGAAATACATGAAATGGAAAGTTCACAACTAGTGACACAGAGTTTATGTTATTGTCTTATGAAATACATCATGGATAAGATATAGAGACATACAAGAGGTGATGAAAGTGATGATTGTTTTAGGTAGTCTTAAATTTGTTAATCAATTAATAATTAATATTGATTAATCATAGTAAATATTGAACTTACACGAGTGACATGAACAAATCAATTAAATAGTAATCATCAAAATTCCTGATCATGACAGACCTCTTCTCCTGTGTAGCAATTGGTTATAAAAATAAATTATCAAATTTATTGCTGCAAATGGATTTATTAAAAACTATCAGTTGATTTTACCGATAACCAGTAGTTCCACAAAGCAACTATCAGTGCTAAATTCTAACCCTATCAGTCATCCTCCAGTGGAAACACTATAGAGGCCATTCTTTGAATTGCAACACAAAAAGAAAATTTGTCATAATTTCCTGCACACCACTGTGGAAGTGTACCTTTCAGTGATGACATGGATACTTCTAAAGAGTATTCATTATTAATGCATTAAGTATTAATGTATTCTATTTTTGTTGTTTTTGTTAATATTTTCAGTAACTTTTTTATTCTATTTTTTTTTTAGCTTTTCATTAGTTTTAGTACTTTAATCAAAACAATGAAAAATGTTACGTTGGCAACTACCTGAATCAACACAGGATGTACTAATCGCTGTGGTTTGTTAGTGAGAAGTGTGGTAGTGTGTGCTTGTGGTGTGTGCTGCAGTCTGTGACTCTCTGCTGTCTCTGTAGGTCTCTGCTGCTGAGCGACGATGAGGAGGACACCAAGAGAGTGGTGCGCAGCGCCAAAGACAAGAGGTGAGCGCGGAATCTACAGCGTCGGGATTCGGGAGCGTTCACGCTGGCCTCGTTAGTGAGCGCATTATCTGTTGTCTATTTCAGGTTTGAGGAGCTCACCAACACCATCAAGACCATCCGCAACGCCATGAAGATCCGAGACATGTCCAAATGTCTGGAGGAGTTTGAGCAGTTGTGTCGAGCGTTCCTCAAGAGCAAAACCATCGTGGACAAAGAAGGAGTGCCGCCGTTCTACATCCGCCTGCTGGCTGATCTGGAGGACTATCTCAACCAGGTCTGTAGATCAGCAGGACTTCTAGAGTCTCGTGGTTAACTTAACGCTAGATCAGTAAACAGCTTTTGCTTTCGTCGTAGCTGTGGGAGGACAAGGAAGGGAAAAAGAAGATGAACAAAAACAACGCCAAAGCCCTGAGCACGCTTCGCCAGAAGATCCGCAAGTACAACAAAGAGTTTGAAACGGAGATTGCCAGCTATAAAGAGGTACTGAACTGTTGCTCAGATGATATTTGTGTGTGAGATGCGAGCGTCTTTATACATTTTTACATCCCTAATTCTTTCATTCAGATTAGGCCATAAAAATGGCTTTAATATCTTAAATGGTAAAACAGAAGTCTTGGCAGTGTTTTCTTTACAGTGGATTCTGTGCTTGTTTATATTTAAAAATCTTGCAGTATGTATAAAATCTTTTTTTTTTTTTTGGATCTTACTACTATCAGTGTTGGGGAAAGTTACTTTTAAAAGTAATGCATTACAATATACCGTTTTTGGCAAATGTAAAAGCCTTTTTACACAAAGTTAAATTCACGTCTGTGCAGAAGAAAAATGTCAACTCTTCAGCAATATAAAAGGAAAACAAATGTTGGATTATCTTGACTCATTTCTGCTTATTAGTATGGATGAATTGGATCAATTGAAGGTCTGCAGCAAAGACATCGGTTCATAAAATGGGATTAAAGACATAAAGGATATTTGTATTATTTAACATATTTAATTATTGCAGGTTTGCGTTGAATTTCAATGTTTTTATTCATTTTGAGGAACACTGTATCTGTTTTTTAGTGAGTGAGATGAATTAATGCATGTTCACATTTATTCTAGAACTAAAGGAACATCTTACTCACAATTTCTCTCAACATGGAGACAGAAGAGCTTTTAATCAATAAATGAGGGGAAAAGTAGCTGGCGTCACTTATTTGAAAAAGTAGCTCAGATATTTTCTTGTCAATTAAAAAGTAATGCGTTACTTTACTAGTTACTTGGAAAAAGTAATATTATTATGTAACTTGCGTTACTCGTAATGCGTGACCCTCAACACTGATTACTATTAAGGTTGACCGTTTAATGAAGTGTCTCATATTCTTTTAATTTTTCTTTTATTTTTGTTCTGTTTATACCATATGTTAGTACATTTTATTGTCTTCTTTTTTGGCTGTCAGCCTCATGGTTTTCTTTATTTTGCAGAATCCGGAGCAGTCCGCTGATGAAGAGGAGAAGGATGACATTGGCAGCGGTTAGTCTCCTCGTGTCTCTCTGAGCTGCTGTCGATTGCGTCAGGATGTCTAATGAAGGTTGTGATGCTGTCTTGAGTCTTTATTTGCTCTTTCTTTGCTTGTGTGATGTGCAGCGTCGTCAGGGAGTGATGATGATGATGACGATGATGATGAAGGCATCACTGCCAAGAGCTTAATGAAGAAGAAACCTCAAGAAGAAGAGAAGAAGGCACCGGAGGCCAGCAAGTTCCTCAAGGGCGCTGCTGTAAGTCCAAACACATCTCAGATGTTTTAAGGGATCTCGAGAGTCCCTATGAGGCGCGTGTTCACGATTCAGCACTTTGTGTTTGTGTCAGGATGAGGATTCAGACAGTGACGACGATGAGGAGAGCGAGGACTGGGGCTCGGATTCGGTGGACAGCGGCAGCGAGAGCGAGGACAACGAAGGGGCGGCGGCGTCGCTGGCTGTGGTCTTCCTCAAAAAGTATGTGCTTCGACCTCAAGCTGTTGAGTTAGTTTCTCTTTGATGCCGTCGAATCCTTACGATCGCTCGCCCTCGCAGGAATCTGGAAGGCGACAAAGGCCAGGACCGCAAGAAGGACGGCACACGAGAAAGAAAGAAGCACAAGAAAACGCTTCGGGTGGACGAGGATTTGGAGGAAGAGGGAGAAGGGGAGGAAGGAGGATGGGAGAAGGTGAAGGGCGGCGTGCCGCTGGTGAAGGAGAAGCCCAAGATGTTCGCCAAAGGCACGGAGATCAACAACGCTGTGGTCATCAAGAAACTCAACGAGATCCTGCAGGCCAGAGGAAAGAAGGGAACGGACAGGTATGAAAACATCATCAGGCTTTTGATCAGTGGAACATTTAGGCATCTGTGACTTACATAGTAAATATAGAACTGACCCCAAATCTCTTCAAACTGAGTAGTGTTGTTGCTAGTCTGTATGTTATTGCAACAGGGCAACATTTTTCAGTTTTAGTACTTCAACAAAATGAACAATTACAAATGTTGCCTTTGCAACTAAGTAAAAATAGTGTTTTTTTTTTTAGTTAAGATATTATTTCAAGTAACTTGTTAGTTTGAGTTAACAATAATAACCCTTACACAAATAGGCATAAATGCAACAAATATATTAGGGGTGCTCCAATCAGGACCTTTGAGACCGATTGCTGATACCGATATGTTTTAAAGCCTTCTTTTTATATGTAGAATTATTTATAGTGAAACTCCAATCAGGATTTTTAGGCATTTAATCAGTTTTTTAATATGAGGGGTGGAGCGGAGCATTTTTACACTTTTTTTTCAAGAATATATATTTGTCACCTAAATGTTTGATCATGCAGTGCCTTTTTTTTTTTTTTTTTAGAATTGTGCAATTATTTCCCAATAGCTTACACACAGCACAAGGCTGATTTACACAAACACATTTATTCATTATTTGGATTTCAAATCCAAACATTGTTATTGAAAATGCTTTTTCAGCATTGTGATTCACTTTTTACACAGTACAGTAATCTTTCATAGACGAGTTTAACCACAGTAAATATAAGCAACACATTATTCAATGCTTTTTACTTTCGCAATTACGTCTAGATCTGAAGTTGCTCAAGCAAGTGGAAAAACATTTAAACTGTTTACGTTATCACAAACATTCTAAATTAAAAATTACTAGTGACAGAAACAGTCAGTTCTACTGCATTTTCCTTTGTATTTAAATCTTTATTACAAGCAATCCTGTTGTTAATAAAGAACTTTGTTTTCCTACCTCCACCAGAGCCATATATTATTGCCTTGTTTATCTAAAAATGCTCTTTTCCTTTAGACCTAGCCAAAAACCTATATGCGTTGACTGAAACACACTACTAATTATATGCATTTATGGTGTAATTATGACATTTTCGTGTCCTTGTTCATATTTACTGCAAACAACGCACTGTCACTTTAATTCTGCGTGTGCAGCACAGACTCTGTGCGGAAACTCCTCACATAAGGCTTTCAGATTACTTTAGAAGTTATTTAACAAAAAAGTATGAATTGTACCTCACCTTCAGCATTATAATTGTTTTACCAGTGCTGGACAGAGAGCCAAACCTCTCACTGCAGGCGCGTCAGCTTTAGATCCGTTTGAGATCAGCCTTTTCTAGAGACATCCCAAAGCGATTATGGTACGATAGTGATCGGTATCCGATCGATCGGAGCAGCCCTAAACTATGTATTTGTTCGCTTGTCGTTCAGAGCTGCTCAGATAGATCTCCTCCACGCTCTGGCCCTCATCGCTAATGAGAATAACCTGGGAGAGGGCATCCTGGTCAAGATCAAGTTCAACATCATCGCCTCTCTGTACGACTACAACCCCAACCTGGCCGCCTTCATGAAGGTGAGAATCTCCGCGAGACGCACAGACGCCCTCAACCTCATCAAATACTTCAACTCGTGTGACTCTCTGTTTGTCTTCAGGCGGACATGTGGAAGAAGTGTCTGGACTGCATCGATGAGCTGCTGGACATCCTGTTTAACAACAACAACATCTTTATTGGAGAAAACATCGCCGAGGACAGCGAGAACCTGGCCATCTCTGACCAGGTCAGTGTCAGCACTGTTTTGACCCATTACTAGTGAAGAGATGCACTCACATTTACCGTTGCTTTGTGATATTTTGTGGATGATCTCCAGTCATTTCAACAGGAGTCCATACGACTGGAAGGTGTACAGCTGCACACAGCGAGGGGAAATCTAATTGCATTTTTGTCTGTTTTTATAAAAAAAAATTGTGGTTGTGACTTGAAATACAATTTAAACAAATATATTTGTTATTCTTTGCAGCTGTACAGTTTGTTCAATATGTCTATAAAATAAAAAATATATTAAAAAATAGTAATAAATACAATATAATGTAGTTTAAAATAATGAGTTGTTACAAAGTGATATTATTTCATGCTTGAAATGTATAACATTTCTTAAAGAAATATTACTATAATAATGTTTCATAGTAAATAAAGGGTATTTAAGTAAAATAGCATAAATTAGCCCTAACTGGGCATTTCTGCAGATGAAGTTTAGCTAATGTTACTGACGGCGTTCCTCTGTTTAGCCGTTCCGTGTGCGCGGCTGTATCCTGACGCTGGTGGAGAGGATGGATGAGGAGTTCACCAAAATCATGCAGAACACAGACCCTCACTCTCAGGGTGAGTACAGACCGATATCGAGCCGTGAGCTTTAGCTTTAGCTTTAGCGGGTCTGAGCGGCGCGTGTCGTGACGCCGTTTGCTCTCTCGTCCGCAGAGTACGTGGATAACCTGAAGGACGAGGGCCGTGTGTGCGGCGTCATCGACCGGCTGCTGCAGTATCTGGAGACTAAAGGCAGCACGGAGGAAGTGTGCCGTGTTTTTCTGCGCAGGATCATGCACACCTACTACAAGTTTGACTATAAAGCCCACCGCCGCAGCCTGGGCCTACAGGGAGAGACCAAGGTGAGTGTCTCTGTCGATGGACAACCAGATGATGTGTTTACCATCAGCAGCAGCAAAAAAAAATTTTGTTTTAATCTTGCATTTTTACTAGTTTGTGTTGTCGTTTTTGTTCATTTATTTTCAATATTACGGTTTAGTTTTAATTTTATTTTAGTGATACAACAAATTCTTATCTATTTTTACTAGTATTTAAATTTTACTGTTGCGTTTTTTTCTAATTTCAGCTAAGTTTTTTTTGTGGTTTTGTCATTTTTATTAATAAAATTAATAATAAAATTAATAAATTAATTGTATTTAATTATTTTTTGTATTTAGATAATGTTCTAGATTTTAATTAATGTTTTGAATTTGCATTTAAGTAAGTTTTTTTTTTTATTATATATCCTAGTTGGTTATTTTAGTGTTTCAATTAAATTGCATTTAGAAAAAAACTAAAATAAGTTTCCAATATTTTTTTTTTTTTATTTCAGCTTTTTCAAATAACAGTAATGTTCTAATAGTTGTCTGATAGCAATGTCTGATGTGTTCAGTCGGAGCAGGATCAGGAGGAGAGCGAGGGTGAGGACAGCGCCGTCATCATGGACCGCTTGTGTAAGTTTATCTACGCCAAAGACCGCACAGACCGCATCCGCACCTGCGCCATCCTGTGCCACATCTACCATCACGCTCTGCACAGCCGCTGGTATCAGGCCAGAGACCTCATGCTCATGAGCCACCTGCAGGACAACATCCAGCACGCCGATCCTCCGGTCCAGGTGCGCACACGCTTCCCTTCTCCAGCTCCGCCGGCCGCTGCCGTGTCCTGACTCCGCTCTTCTCCTCTTCTCTTAGATCCTGTACAACAGGACCATGGTGCAGCTGGGCATCTGTGCTTTCCGTCAGGGCATGATCAAAGACGCCCACAACGCCCTTCTGGACATCCAGTCCAGCGGCAGAGCCAAGGAGCTGCTGGGACAGGGGCTGCTCATGAGGAACATGCAGGAGAGGAACGCCGAGCAGGAGAAGATCGAGAAGAGGCGACAGGTGCGGACACATCAGCTTTATCTTCTGAAACCCATCATCGTAGTAGTATATTTTATTTGTTAGCATTGATGCCTGAAGTCCGAGGAGTAGATGTCAAGTCAAATTGAGATCTGAAACAAGGCATAGTTAACCCTAAAATGGTCGAGTTAACGGTTTATGGTGTTGTTTTAGGTGCCGTTCCACATGCACATTAACCTGGAGCTGCTGGAGTGTGTGTACCTGGTGTCAGCGATGCTGCTGGAGATCCCTTACATGGCGGCCCACGAGTTTGACGCCCGCCGCAGGATGATCAGCAAACAGTTCCACCACCAGCTGAGAGTGGGCGAGAGACAGCCGCTGCTGGGTGAGTGAGAGAGGACCGATGAGGGGAAACACAGATCAGCGTCTGATCTCAGTAACATCAGTGTGTGATCAGGGTGTTTATTCTCATCGTGAGTGTGTGATGTGTGATGGTGTTGTCCTCAGGTCCTCCTGAGAGCATGAGGGAGCACGTTGTAGCTGCCAGCAAGGCCATGAAGATGGGCGACTGGAGGACCTGCCATTCCTTCATCATCAACGAGAAGATGAACAGCAAAGTGTGGGATCTGTTCCCAGAAACCCAGTGCGTGCGGGAGATGCTCGTCAGGTAGAGGCTCCAGGATATCTGTCTTGAGACGTTAAAAAGCAAACAGAAGCACGCACATCAGTCTCAAATGGGTGCTCGACTAAAAAACAAGTAGAAGATTAAAGTGTAAAGTCGGCAACACCAAAGCTCCAAAGATATCAAACATTTATTTAAAAAAAAAAACTTTGCATAGTGTATGTAATGTTTCAAGCATGCAGGCTCTTCTTCAGACAAATTGAACACGAATGTACCACTCTTATATCTCCAGGTGCTCACAATCACATGACCAACCATAATAATAATGACAAAGATAATACATAGACAAATACTCCAAAACCATAAATCCACCAAAGAAACCCCACAAAAACATGTAAAACTATGCAAAAATATTATACTCAATATACAATTCCAAAAACGCATGATAAATTTAGTACCTGCAAGTATACATGATAAATTCTGCAACTAGTCACACCAAACATATATTGTAAACATGAGAGAAACACACACCCGTATGTATATCGATATTAATAGTTTAAAGAAATGGACCAATATCAAAATCTTCATTGAGTCCTCTGGGGGACAACGTGTCTGATGTCAAAATCCAAAAAGTGTCACGCTGTAAAAGCAATTTATTAATGTCACCTCCATGTTGTGGATATTAACTGCCTCGATGCCTGACTACTGAGGAGTAGAAACTGAATGTCTAGAGGCTGCAAAATGCTGTGCTACTGATCGTGATGTCTAATTGCACATCGAAGTTCAGAAATATGAGTTTTCAAAGGTCTGCCAGTCTTATTGATATACCATAAGCCACAAGGGCAACGTAACAGTTGATGTCTTATATGTGAAATGGCACCGTTGACAGTTACCACATCTGTAATTCCCAAAAGGTATTTTATTCAAGAAATGATGAGCAGGTTTCAAATCCACTCTAACCTAAATATTTGGGAGATTAGGTGTATTTTTATGTAATAAACATTTCTTGAGACTTGATCACTTTCTACAATATGCCAATTTTTTAATAAAACATTATTGATGTCCTTCGTAACAGGCTAATATTGAAAATATAACAGTTAACGAGACTCTACTCTTTACACTTTAATCTTTTATCTTGAGATAGTAGCATTGACGGTTTAATTAATTGAACTTGCGCTGCTGTTTTCTGAACCCACAGGAAGATCCAGGAGGAGTCTCTGCGCACGTACCTGTTCACCTACAGCAGCGTGTACGACTCCATCAGGTACGACGCTTCCTGCTGTTATATCGGAGCGCTGGAGTCTCACAGTGATCATCTGAAACATGCTGCAGCGAATGAACTCAACTGATCTGTAGTCTGTGGTTTACTGAAGCTGTCTTCTGAATGGAGCCCAGCTGATCATCTCTTTCTCTCTTCTTCAGTATGGAGACTCTGTCAGAGATGTTTGAGTTGGAGTTACCCATGGTGCACAGCATTATCAGCAAGATGATCATCAATGAAGAACTCATGGTAAAAGAAAGCAATCGGTTTTATCTTAACGTTTCCGTCCTCGTCGGCGCCGGGGCCGTGGTTTACTGGTCTCTGGTGTGTGATTTGCTCAGGCGTCTCTAGATCAGCCGACTCAGACGGTGGTGATGCACAGGACGGAGCCCACATCTCTCCAGAACATGGCCCTGCAGCTGGCAGAGAAACTGGGCGGATTGGTGGAGAACAACGAGCGCGTCTTCGACCTCAAACAGGGCGTCTACGGAGGATACTTCAACAGAGGTACTTTAGAAGCCTCAACAATGAGATCCTGATTAGAGATCACTTTCGGATAGTTGCGTAATAAATATGTTTTCTTAATATAAATTAAATAAATGGTAATTAAATTGTTAACATGATTCATAATATTTTTTGATTTACTAAAATTATGAAGTGCTTTCTAATTATTAATTAAAAAAAAGTTTCATAGCTTAAGTGTGCATTAGTGTGTCTATATTAACACATGACTTGAACGTCCCTTGTTCCTCCACAGATCAGAAAGGTGGTTACCAGCAGAAGCAGGGCTATCAGAGAGGAGGTAATCATCATTCACACACACATCTGAACACATAACCATGACAGAATACGAGGATCCAGACGGACTCAGACCGTATTCTGGTGCGCCGCTTGCTTGTGTTGACACGACGCAGCTGCTGTGAATCGTTGAGTGTTGAAGTGCTTTGTGAAAGTGTAAGTGCATGTGTGCGTCTGTGTCTCTAAACACTTCTCACTATGCAGCTGCAGACCAGAGGGGAGGTTACCAACAGAAGCAAGGTTACCAGCGAGGTGGTTATGAACATCATTCATTTACTTTAACTCACCTGTTCACTCATTCCTGCCTTCACCAATGAATGCGGTGGCAACTCTCCATCTGGTCTCCAAAGGCCCCTTTCACTTTCTCTCGCTCACTGTCTCCTCCTTCCTTGACAAGCTTCAGTGTCTTGATATGAAGAGTTAATGCCACGCGTGTGACCTCTGAAACTGATCGTCTGTGTCTGTGTGTGTCGCCGCTGTAGATCAGAAAGGCGGTTACCAGCAGAAGCAGAACTACCAGCGAGGAGGATACCACCGGAACCAGAACCAGAGCTCGTACTGATCCGGCGCGGCCCGTTCAAAGCCGGCTTCGTTCCGGAACCGGACATCGGGTTCCTCTGCTTTGCTCTGCCAACTCCAGATCTGTTGCCACGCGTCAGCTTTAGGCTCTTTCTCTTTTTCAGTGCTGTAATTTGCAGATAACACCAAATCATAAAAGCTCTATTGTATTAACACATCATGAGCATGGTTTTTCTATCATGCGATGCTTGAGTTTACGGTGTCGAGGGTTCTGGACTAGCAGTTTTGGAGATGAAATATCGAGTTATTTGTTTTACATTCTGGCGAATTAATAAAGATTATTCAGTCAAAAAGACACAGTTTCCATCAGTCCTTTGTTTCCAGGTTTGGAACCTCAGCGCAAGCTATTGTCAAATCTTTTACCCTCACTTGAAATTCCTAATCGTGTGGATTCCTACTCAAATTACTGGATTTCACTTGAAAAAAGCACAACAGTGCAAAAGAACAACAGTGTGATCAATGTAAAGTCTTTAAAAGCTTAATTCTTCCACAGAGTGAAAAATAGAAAAGGTAACATTTTGTCTCTCAATTCTTTCTGTTCTCACAAGTTTATATCTTGAAGTTGCCCATTATAAACTTGTCATACTTGTCATTTACATCTTACAGTTCTGGCTATAAGAAGCACAAACACAAACGAGCATCACATTCTAAATACAGACACATTAATATGGAGTTGTTTGCCTCTTTTTAGCTCTAACAGCTTCTACTTTTCCTTGAAGGGCTTGAAGTGTTTCTGTGGGAGTTCTTTCTTTATCCACTGCTGGAGTGTTTGTGAGGTCAGACACTGATGCTGGATGAGAAGATCTGGTCCTAAATCTCAGTTTGGGCTCATCTCAAAGGTGGAGGCCAGGGCTCTGTTCTTCTGTACCAAAGTCATATTCGTACTGGAATAAAGCTCTTCCTCAAATCGTTCACACAAAGCTGGAAGCACAGCGGTGTCCAAAATATCTTGATATGCTGAAGCATTAAGATTTCTCTGGAATTAAGGTGCCTATGCTTGAATAAAACAGCCAGCCATCAAATTTTGCCATTGGCACAATGCAGTCAGACGGGTAACATGTCAAACCCAGACCGGCCCATCAGACTGTGTCCACTGCTCCAGAGTCCAGTATGGGTGTGATCTGGCAGTGTATTTGCAGATGTGTGGCATGCGTGCAGCTGCTCAGACACGAATCCTAATCCACGGAGCTCCTGTGCACAGTTCTGTGCTGATATTAATGCCAGTGTAAGTTTGTATCTCTTCATCTCTGGAATCAGCAGAGCGTTGTAGCGACTAACTCACCTCAGCACTCAGTGGTCTTCTTTGTCTTTGGCTTCATTTCTGCGTTTCTGCTGTTCCTAAATCCTTCAATTCAATTCAATTAAAGTTTATTTGTATAGCGCTTTTCACGATACAAATCGTTGCAAAGCAGCTGTACAAAAAATGTAGGCTACTACAATATATTTAGTAGCTTATTAGTGGTGACTACTGTATGTTAAGTCGATGTACATATGGTATAAATAAAAAAATAAATAAAAGTAATGGTGTAATCAAAAACAGATGATGAACACTAATAGTAATGATTATGTGTTGCAATCAAACTTGTAGGAAAATGGTGTAGTGCTGTATGTTGTTTGTTTCAAGGCTAACATCATCGGCGGTCCTCTGAGGGGTTGGCATCATCTCTTCTTCTGAATCCGGGCTGAATCTTGTGTAATTCCTAGTTACCACGGGATGGAAATCCTTAAATCCTTCCACTTTACAATAATATCACTTACAGCTGACAGTAGAATATCTGGCTGGGATGCTTTCATGAGCTGAATTATTGCAGAGATGTCATCCTATCACAGTACCATACTCAAGTTCCCTGAGCTCTTCAGAATGAAGGTCTTAGCTGTTGTATTTAATGGCTTATCAAACTAAATACTGTGGTAATCCAGAGATAAGTATTTGCAGAGTAGAGCTGCTGGTCTGTTGCAATGGCAGAAACGCTGAGGGAAGCATCTTCCTCATTAGAACGATTAGAATGACAGTACAGTGCTGAGCATTTTAGTTTAGATATATGTTGGGCATGTTTGATCCCAGGGTTAGTATGATCTGTGGATTCTATCGTTGCTTCATGCTAAAGGGCTCTAAATCAGCAGTGGGAATCTGTTTTTTTGAAAGCAGGTGTTCAAACAAAACATGTTTTCTGTGTATAATGCTCAAAACCTGCTGAACTACAAGTTCTTGACCTACATAAACATTTACTAAATGCTGTAAAGCTATATGATTTTAACCCATTAAAGACTGTAAACTTGGTGACCACTAACCAAAATGTAACTAATGGAGCACATAAGGTCAAGGATCGCACAGAAGTAAAACTATGTAAAACATTACTGACAGGTTTAGGGAACTTGATTCAAAAACATTTTATTCTAGTGTTTGGTAGTAATGAGAGAGGATCAGCGGTCGTATGTTAATGTCTGTGATGTGTGACGTCAGACACGGCTGTTTTCCTGAGCGCCTCTAATGATTGTGATGTAAGTTGTGAGATGCTGGAGGGGTTTGGAGTTAATTTTTGGCTGTTGTTTGTTAGTATTGACCGTTTGGGACAAAGTCTAGCACGTCTAGTCTTTTATTCAACACTTCACCGCTGAACACCAGTATCTGTCGTCTTCCCAAGATCCAAGGTCAGTCTGACATCTGCTCTGTTCACATGCTTATCATTTCTGCTGCAGTTTTTGCCATTTCTTTTTTAATGTATCCAAACAAAAAATGCAATTGTCATTACATTGTAATATCTGTGCTTTTCAAAAATATTAACTAGCTAAGCTGTAACTTTCAAGAGTTTAGTACATCCAAAGTATTATAACCGTGGTTTAATACGTCTTAAACTTGTCACACGTTAAAAAACGAACACTGATGCTATGTCATATTTTACAGAGAAGTTGGGGCACAAAGTTTCTGCCCCTCACCCTTAATGTCCCAAAGTTCAAACGACACGTCAGTCATTAACCAACAAGCCCAAAACCAGCCTCCCCTCGCTCTGTCCCGTTCATTTGCTCTCATCCGCTGTTTATTTGCTCTGGAAACATTGCGCAGAACCTGTCGGTCTTGGCATCCATAATTACAGGTGAGAAGGTTTTTTTGTTTTTTATTCCTAACAATTTCAGACTTTATTTCACTTCGGGGTAGTGTTCATTTCACAGAGTTAGACACTAAAGTGAATCTTTTTCTGCTTCTTTTCTATGTTGACAGGTTTCACTGATGTTTGGTCTGTAGAGATCTCTGTGTCGAAACCTAAACGTGTGGCTGCGTGTATAAATGTATATGACACATGTACTTGTGTACTTGTGGTTTGCTGTATAGACATTGAAATATCAGAGTAGAGAAGCGCACACTGCTGTAATGTGTCACTGCTGCAGATCTTAAGATTAGTTCTGTGCAGGGATCAGTAGTTCACCACTTGAGGTTTTTCAAAACCACCCTTAGCGTCCTCAAGAAGTGTCCGAGCAGTGGAGATGTGTTCTCTTCTTCGGCCGCCGGCGTTGAGTCGTTTCACGTCCGTTCGGTTCAAGAGCGTGGCCTCCTCTCAGTCTCTGGCGGCGAAGCGAGACCCTAACCTCTGCAACCCTTCATCTCCTGACTTTCTGACCTTTGAGGATCCTCAAGCATTCAAGGCGAAGAGTTTCTGGGAGCTGATCCGAGCCCTCGGCGTCTTCAGGCTTTGCTCAATCCCTGCGCTGGTGAACCACTGTGGTAAGGTGAGGTGAGGTGAGGCGTACTGCCCTATAGAGTCACCGCAGTTTAACACACTCTCTTGGATAATCTAGATATTTGATCTGGTCTGGAAGAAATATGTAGTTGAGTATCATCTGTGTTTCAGTGCTCATCCCAAGTTTTCTAATAATGTTTCCAGTTGGCAGCATGTGTAATGAAAACATCAGAGGGACTAATACAGATCCTTGAGGCACTCCATACTCTACAGCTTCCTCATTTACATTGCCCCTGAGATCCACTTTCCTGCAGGGTTTAGCTCTAACCCTTGATCAAACTCACCTGCCTGTGACTTTCTAGTGATCCTAAAGACCTTGACTACATTATTCAGCTGTGTTTGATTAGGGTAGGAGCTGATATCTGCAGGAAAGTGGATCTTGTGGGCCAGAGTTGAGAAACCCTGGGTTAGACCATAGGTTATCATGGTTTGACATTTTTCAGTCTATAGTCATATGGTGTGTAGCATATATCCAAAGATAGCATATATCCAAAGATATTATCCAACAAGAGCTCCTTTGATGACATCTAATAACCCTAACGTTTCTCATTATCTCATGTCTAATGAAGCTGATGAGCATTACAAGGAAGGTTGTGGGCAAGCGGTGTTTCTGCATGGTGGTGCGTCCATCTGTGTACGCTCAGTTTGTCGCCGGAGAGACGGAGGGTGAGATCGCAGACTCCATGCAGAAGATGAGCTCGCTGGGGCTCCACCCCATGTTAGCCGTCCCCATCGAAGAGGACCTGGGAGAGAGCACCGGGTGAGACATTCAGATTTCTGATGATTTTTGCCATATGAGAGGCTGTGCTGCACCACAAGGCCCAGTGAGCCCAGATATGCAGCTGCACCATGAGACCCACTAAGCCCAGGGGCTGAGCAGCACCGTGGGACCCAGTAAGCCTGGACATGGAGCTCCACATTATAAGATTTTTTTGTCTTCAGTCTTTTCACCCTCATGTACAACTATTTCTAGGAATAAGGCTGAATTTGTAGTGACGCAATAAAGTTTAATTGCATACTACAGCTATGATCTAATTACGTCACATGTTTCATAATCAAACCTGCATAAAAATGGATATTGCATTAATATATAATTTGAATACCTTTGTTATTTTTATTCTTATGGGTCAAACAGTAAACAATGTAAGTACTGACTTTACTTTGATCACTGTATATCTACAGGGAACGCCGATATGAAGATAATCTGGTGTCCATGCTGGAGTGTGTCCACATGTCTCACATCAAAGGCTGGAGTAAAAATCCCATGATGCAGCTGAAGATCACAGCGCTTGTCAGTCCAGAGCTGTGTGTGAGTGTTTCATATGAGCTGAGATGAACAAATATTGAGGTTCTTTGTTTAATATGTACTTTTGACAGAATGATTCTATCCATTTTGGTCATTTTCTCTATTTAAAGTACAAATATTGCTAGCCTTATTAGTAATTATATTAATTCCTCCTCAGGCTAAGCTGACGTCTTTGCTAAAGACAGAAAAATATGATCTGAACTTGCTTGTGAGAGCCATGGAGGGAGAGGTACAGATATTATTTATTCTCTGTAGAACGTCACAAGTTTATTATAGTCAGTTATTATTGCTTTAGATGATGTTCTTTTTACCCGACAGCAAGTCCTGTTTCCTGGCCTGACCGAGAGTGAAAACACACACTTACTCTTAGGCCTTCAGAGACTCAACAAAATAGGAGAGGTACCGAAACTTAAGTGGAAATGGACAAAAATAAAGTTCCCACTGGGACTGACCAGACACACTGTGTTTGTAGGCGAGTGTTGATAAAGTCCGTGTTCTGGTGGATGCGGAGTACACTTACATCAATCCAGCGCTGTCACTCATCACTGCGGCCATGATGAAGAAATTCAATCAACAAAGCGCCTGGATCTGGAACACCTATCAGTGCTACCTCAAGGTCTCCACAAACAACTTCTAACTGCCATTGATTGAAAAATCTTGACAAGCAAACTCTCTAATGGCTTTACAGATACGCTTTGTTTCTTCACCAGGAATCAAGGAATCTTTTACTCGATGCCATTCAGACGTCCGTCAGTCAGTCCTTCTGTCTCGGCGTTAAACTGGTCAGAGGCGCTTACATGGACAAAGAGAGAAAACTAGCTGAGAAAGAAGGACGAACAGATCCAATCCATGATTCATGGGAGCACACTAATGACAGGTGATTCTCTGACTCCAGATGACCCTCAGATCTTAGGTGCGTTCCGATCGACAGGGTCCCTACGCAGTGTTCACTGCTCCCTACTCCCTTAGTGCTGTATATCCTTGAAGTGGACTTGGCTGACAATAATCGCTCATTTGGAATGCCCTGGAACGTCATCAAAGCAAATCAACGGCAGGGTCACGCAGATTATGATTTAACAGATTGTAGTAGTCTTATCTCACGCACTCCCCCCCCCCCACACACAGCCTATATTTAACTATCCTGTGATAACATTAAATAAAACAAGACAGAGCTTCACCTCGCCAGTTTTACTTTCATTCATAAAATACAATATGCAAATGTAACATGAATCGCCATAACCATTCATAAACACTCTATTTTTTTTTCTCAGCTAAAATATTTAATTGAATATGCATTACTCTTTGTGGTTGCAAGATCTGTTTAAATGTATATAAATAAAAATAACTGCATTTTAATTTTTTGAGTGCTGAAAGTCCTCTTTAGGCCTGTGTTTTGAAATGTCTTCTTTTATTTACAGTTATAATGGATGTCTAGAGATCATGCTGAACCTCATTTCAGAGAAACCTGAGCGCTATATGATCATTGTAGCCACTCACAATGAAGAATCGGTCAGACGCGCAGTGATGCGGTACGCCTTCATTCAGTGTCTGTGGGCTGATTAATCGTGAGTGATCAGTGATGTTTATTGGTGTGTTATATCTGTGTTTCAGGATGGAAGAGTTGGGTCTTCACAGAGATGGCAGCTCGGTGTGTTTCGGTCAGCTGCTGGGGATGTGTGATCATGTGTCTCTCACTCTCGGTAAGAAGCCCTGTTTGATTCTGAATGAAATCATTTTGTTGGCTCTCTGGAAGAGCTCTGATTCATCTGGTCCTCTCAGCTCAGCACGGTTTCTCAGTGTATAAGTCGGTGCCGTACGGCTCGGTGGACGACACGCTGCCGTATCTGGTGCGCAGGGCTCAGGAGAACCGCACCGTGCTCCAGGGAATCCGTAAGGAAAGAGATCTGCTCAGACTGGAGCTGCGCCGCAGACTCAGAGAGAAGATCACAGGCTCCAGATAGAAAAACCTGAGAAATCAGTGTAAAGGCCAAGTGAATGATGGCCATTAACCTTTGACAGTCCTTCTCTGATGTGGAAAATAGTGCCATCTAGTGGACATTAATGATGATTTAGGTTTAAAGTGAACAGGAATTCAACCTTGGCCCTATTTAATGCATGTTCCTGGTGTTGCTGTTCACAATTCATCAGTGCAAATTATTATTAGCAAAAAGTCTGCCTTTGTCACATTATTTTGAAAGATGTATTTTGGAAAGTCTCTTATGCTCACCAAGACTGCATTTATTTGATCAAAATACAGTAAATGTGTTTTTTTCTGTAATGCAGAGCTGAAATTTTCAGCATTACTTCAGTCTTCAGTGTCACACGATCCTTCAGAAATCATTGAATCTACATTGCCTTGGTTGTCAGATAAGGAGCAACAACAACATGAACAAAATCAAATAAAACATGTTCAAATGTCTTGAACAGCTTCTCTAACATGTGCTTACTGGAGGTGTCTCTGTGCTTGAGTGAATGCTGTTTACCTAACCTCATCTTAAACCCTGTCTTTGTCCAACGCCAAATGGAAAAGGAGGAAAGAGAACTGAATGGAGGTGGGAAACTGAAGGAGGGGTTTGAGGTAATTATCACCTGGACTTTAATGACCATTCCTCAGTTTCTAACGCTCTCAACACCTGAACATGAGCAAATGCCACGCAGAGCTGGAGTCAACAGAGAAGATGGTTAAAAAACATGAGAGAGAGAGAGAGAGATTTATTTGTTTTGATTCTTGGTTCATGTTCTGTCATAATTTGCATAATTTAATCCTTTCTATAGAGGGTGAATTCAGGTAAGCTGAGACACTTTTGAGACACAAGGTGACTGGAAAAAATAGTACATTACTGTCAGGTCACTTATCTGCAGTAGAGTTGTTAGGGATTCTGGGCCCATTGCACAAAATTGGAGATCTCAGTTGGGCCCTCCAAACAACATCACTATGGGCCCCTCTCTGTCCCCTTTGCCCTGTTGAGAAGCCCTGCTTATCTCTTATTATGGGTGGCCAACAAAGTCATTCAGCCTCATTTTTTGTCAAGGTTTTTTATAATGGGTTCCTCACAATTTGAAGAATAGAGCATTGGGAAAAGCAAACTCAATTGTTAACTGTTCGCCTCAGTTATTTCACCAATTAAATTAGATTTAGCAATATGTGGCTATGTTCATGACAGGAATAAAGAGCACTGGTGTGTTGTAAGGTGTGAATGTTTATAGATGTGCAACATGGTTATACTGTAAAGAGGCTTTAAATAAGAGTCCACATACTTTTGGGTCGTATTTAAGTATTCACAAACACAATTCAACTCATTCTAACTTTATTTTGTAAGTTAAACATACACATAGAAATAAAAATATACATCATTATTCAGCTTCATCAAGCGTTAGTCAGGATAAAACATCATAAAAACATTCTAACCTTCTTTGCCAGTCATAAACACTTTAACAGAGGTTTTACATTTTAAACTACAATGTTTTGGTTTGTCTCTTTTGTCTCACAGATCCTCCAATGCAGTCATAAAATATGCAGTGCTTCCATCATCTTCAGAGCAAAGTTGTTGACTGATTCATGCAAACTTTGTCTTACATGTTGTTTTTCTGTTTATTCTCAGAATACCGCTCTTCCGCCAAGATCAAAGTAAGACCCCTGACCGTGAGCGTGGGCATGCTGCGGCTGTCTGTAAATATGCCTCAGCGGTAAATGCAGGGAGGACCGAGGATCCTGGCAAAGACGGAGTGAGTAGGAAGGAAAAGGGTTATAAAGGGACGGAGGAGCAGAGGAGGAGAGCGAGGGATCAAGAGAAGGGAGCAAAGAGGGGTGCAGAACCATATCTGGCAGATAGGGGGCAGCAGAATTGAGCTGCGAGAAGGAGCCGATCTCAGTGGGAGCTACGGCGGGATATGCGTTTGAAGAGGAAGGGCATTGTGGATGGGTTGAGGCTTGAGGAACCGGGGGATTAAACTGAGACAGTAACTGAGAGGTACTTGAGGTTTGGATTGGGGGAAAGGACTGCGAGGGAATTTGAGAGGGGTTTGCCGCTTGGGTCGGAATGTGAGGGAAGGAGGGATTAGGGTATGACTGGGGAAAGGTAGACTGAATTTGGGTCGCGTTTGGGATCGCAGGGACACTATGAATGGAGCTAGACGAGGCCAGAGTCAGACTCTGGAGAGGATGTGGACCTGACGGGATGGGAGTTGGGAAGGGGTAAGAAGTGTGAGATGTTGGTGCAGGGTTTTGGAGAGGCCCAGGAATGGTGTGTTTGGACAGAGAGGCAGGGAATGAGGGGACTGCGTATGCTGTGTTGGGCACCGATTGCACTGGGCCTTGATGGATAACATTGGTGGAAGGGAAGGAAAAAGATCCAGTTGTTGGATGAACTTGGTTTGGAATTGCTTGAACCGTGCTCAGACCTAAAATGGACGAGGACTGGGAAACTGGAAAAGAAGTTGCTGGAGTTTGAGTATGTCCAGGGGTACCCAAGTTGTGGCCGGGGTGAACAGGGGGAAAGGGGAAGAGCGTGTTTGGATTGGAAGGCGTCATTATAGAGTTAGGAGTGGACTGCGCTGATGGAGGGAAGGGGAATGAGGTCGGAGTCGTATTTGGGTCAGTAGGGGTAGGAATTGAGTTTGGGTGGCACTGTGGGAAGGGTAGACCAGACTGGGGTAGGCTTTGACACGGAGGGGATGTTGGATCGGGGTCGTTTGAGGGCTGCACCGGAGGAAAGGGAAAGGCAGTGTGGGCTGGGTTCTGGACTGCAGGGGTTGTTGCATTGGATGAGCTTAATCCACCATCATCCACTTGACTTTGGCCAGGGTCAATAGTTAACCCAGATCCTTGACAAGAGGAGGGAGGGATAGATTGGAAAGGTGGGTTTGTAGGTGTATGGGGGCTTAGGTTGTCCTGGGATTGGTCTGTTGGAAGAAGAGAGTGGTAGGATGAAGAGGGGAGAAGGTGAGGAGAGATGGGAGGATATGAAGAGCCTGGTGGAGAGGTGGTAGAGGAGGGCATAGCTGTAGATGCATTTAGAACAGGATAGTCAGATGAAGGCATAGAGGAATACGTGGGCATAGAGGGTGGAGATGAAATCACTGAGGACTGGGGAAGCTCAAGGTCAGAGTTCTGTGTGGAGGACACCACAGAATAGATGGAAGATGACTGAGGCAAAGGCACTGGCGCATGCGATGAGGAGCTGAGCTGAGGATTTGGGAAAGATGATGTGTATCCGGAAAGACCCATCATTTGTCCAGACCTGCAACATGAAGAAAAAACGTCTTTTATAAGCATGCAAAAAGTAAAAACTGCTGTAAATGTGGGCATGTGGTTCTAGAACTTACCCGTCCATCAGTGTGTTGTTTACATTATTGTCAGAGGTTGTCTGCTGTTGGCTCTCCATTGTAGAGGGAATCTCAGAGGCCAAGAACGCTTGTCCAAGGACGAGGGGTTGGTCAGAGACGGTCTGATCTGGGAGGGACGTTACTTCTGTATGAAAACCCGAGTCTGTCATCGGGAGGGTGGTGTTTATGATGGAGAGGGCGGAGCTTGGGATTTCCACAGACTGTGGGAGGAGCTCAGTGGAATCACATGGGTCACATGACTCTGAGAGAGATATAGAGAAAACAGTGTTTCATAAGCAGGATATTTGGGAAACCAAGTACATTTTTAGTATAGTGTTATTTGGTAATAATTTAAATGAAAATGCCGCATGCATTTTTTTTTGTTTCATTTGAGTTTTGCAAAGTTAAAAAAAAAAATTCAATATCCTCACCAATATCCAAAGATTCCTCTTGATTGGATGTGGTTTTCCTCTTCAGTCTTGCCTCTCTTTGTCTGAGAAAAGCAACAGAAAGATTATATTGTGCTCTCAGTCCAGAAGTCTAAGATGTTTTTGTGTTTAAATAAGACATTTTTATTCTACTATTAGTTAATTATGAGGTTGGTAATATCGGTCTATGTGTGTTTAACTTACTTCTTGCAGTTCATGCCATTCTCTCTGAAGCCTTTCGCAAAAGGATTAGAGTTTATCTTCAGTTCGGTGATCTAGGAGAAAACAAGAGTAAAAAAGTCAGGAATAATTAGCTCATTAATTGCACTAATGGATAAAAATGTTTAGTTTTTTCTTTAAGTATAAAGTTTTTTAAAATGTGTGTTCTCTGACCTTGCTGTTCTGGTACGCAGTGACCGTAATAAACTGTGTTTCAGGGAAGGTGAAGGAGTGCTGGGCTCTTCCCCACATCAGAACGTCACGCGCCTCGATCACATGAACTCGTGGCTGGTATCGATGTAGAGAGTGGAGGATGATCTTTAAAAACAGAGATGGAAATCACCGTCAGAGCTGTGCTACTGCTGAGCTAGACATAATGCCCAATGCCTGAATTATGCTTTATAATAACAGCTTTTATTATTGTCGAAAAATATTTTGCAGTGCTTAACCATTTAAATGTGAATGTACAGTATCTGGACACTAAAGTTAGATCTGAAAAAACTAATTATCTGTTTGCACTTGCAAGCTAGTTTTGATATCTTGTTTTTGATACTGTATTATCGGTGCAATGAAATCCATTCAAGTGTAGTATTGTAAATCTTAAGTAAAAGATGCATTTTTTACTCACATATCCTTGTGCGTCCAGAGTGTTATTGGTGAGTTTGGCCCGGTGGAAGGATATGCTGCGGTTCTGCCAGTGTTCTCCGGTGGCGGGCGAGTCCGGGTGGATGAAGACGCGGTCCGGCAGTCGAGCCTCCGCTCCGCCGACCACCTGCCAGCTGTTGTCTTGAAATCGATAGCGAGAGGAATCGACAGGTACGATGTCTAAAAGAAGAATGTAGCGCAGAGATGGGTTGAGCCCTGACAGCTTCACTCTCAGCTGTGGAAACATTCTCCTGAGGAGCAGAGATGGAAGAGGAAAGTTAAAACAATCAAATGTCACCAAACTGACCCAATGTTCCAAACTTGCATTTCCTGATGCATATAGATACAGTGTTTCTTTCTGTTCTCAGGATGTGCTCACCTGCCCTTCTTAGTGACAATCATCTCAGTGCCAGCTGTGCTGAACTGTTTCCACAGGGACGCGTTCTCCAGCTCCATTCTGACGTTGTCCTGTGGTGTCCCAGGAGTGTCTGCGGTGGCAGGAGGCGGCTGCAGGAGTCGAGGAGGAATCCCACGGGCCGCCATCTCACAGCTGGAGGGATACAGCGGCACATGTGCTGGAGCTTCACGATCTGGAGGACATGGGTGACATCTGTATGTTACAATTATACTCTTAAAGATAAAGCTTTATTATTAACATTGACGCTTCCACAAAGAACCTTTAACATCCACTGAATCTTTCCAGTTCTTTAGATTGTTAAAGGAGTAGTTCACTTTCAGAACAAAAATGTACAGATAAAGTACTCACCCCCTTGTCATCCAAGATGTTCATGTCTTTCTTTCTTCAATCATAAAGAAATGATGTTTTCTGAGTAAAACATTTCAGGATTTCTCTCCATATAGTGGACTTCTATGGTGCCCTGAGTTTGAACTTCCAAAATGCAGCTTCACAGGACTCTAAATGATCCCAGCCGAGGAAAGAAGGGTCTTATCTAGCGAAACGATGGGTTTTAAACCTCAAATGCTCGTCTTGTCTTGCTCTGGAAGACGAGCGTTTAAGATTAAAAAGTGTACAAGTTGTTTTGCTTTTAGAAAATAACCAATTGTTTCGCTAGATAAGACTCTTCTTCCTCGGCTGGGATCGTTTGGAGTCCTTTGAAGCTGCATTTAAACTGCATTTTGGAAGTTCAAACTGAGGGCACCATAGAAGTCCACTATATGGAGAGAAATCCTGAAATGTTTTCCTCAAAAAACATAATTTCTTTACGACTGAAGAAAGAAAGACATCTTGAATAACAAGGGGGTGAGTACATTATCTGTACATTTTTGTTCTGAAAGTGAGCTACTCCTTTAAATGTTCTTCTCACTAAAAAATGGTTCTTTCAAGAATTTTTTACTGAAAAGTGGTTTGGGATCTAAAAATGGCATCACTTGAGAAACCCTCTTTTGGAAGCTTTATTTTTTGGGCCTAGACCACATTTCATGAAGATTTAAAGCATTTAACAATGGCTTGATGAGCATTTAATCAGTGAAATGTACAGGAAATGTCTTTTAATGCACCTATGTTTAAAACATTTTTCTTAGCACTCATTATACTTGTTATAATATAAAAAAGTTTGTTTTTTGGTTCCATAAAGAACATTAAACATATAAAGAACCTCATTTCATTCCTGGATTTGTATAGTGGAAAAGCATCTTAATATTATTCAAATGTTCCTCACACTAAGAAAAAATGTTTCTAAGGACTGTTTACCGAAAGGTTCTTTAAACTAAAACCATAAAAAAAAATGTTACTGGAAAGTATATATTTCATTTAAGCTATTTTTTTAAGCATGTCTCATTTCCTATAGTTTAACTTGATGTACTAAAATAACCTGAAACTGAAATAAAAATTTAAAGTAAAAAGGAAACAGAAAGAACAAAAATAAGATCTTATTCAATATATAATATAAAATGCACTAAAATAATATTACGTTCAGGAACCTAGAATGGCATCAAAACAGCAGAAGAGTAAAATCTCTGCAGCACTTTATCCTCACTGATTTGGTGATGAAATCTCTGCAAGCCCTCTCCTATTATCTAGAAATCATGGCCATTTCTTGTGTGATAGTTCCATTGAGTGCAGTGGAGGATCTGAAGTAGTCTTACCTCTGTAGTAGCAGTCGCTCAGTCTCTGAGGACCCAGGGCCAAACTAGGGTACATCTCCACACCCAGCATGTTTCTGATAGACCTGCTGTTGTCCTTCTTCACGTCTGGGTTTATCAGTCTCAGCTCAACACCTCGGTCACTGAGCTTTCATAACGGACGAATACTGTTTCAAAGTCTTCTGATGCCTGTTCCTTTCTGTATCTTGTCTTCTAATGTCTCTGCGTTTGTCTCCAGGAGCATTATATAGGTGAGCACACCTTCACACCTTTGACAAATGGTGAGCTCTTCACACGTCGTCTTCTGTTTCTTCAGGCTCCATCTTTTGGGCCCAGCACTCACCGGCTAAATAAACACCGTTTCACAGCGCTTAACACATCAAACCTAAAACATCAATGTATGTCTGTTTTAATCACTGACTATACAACTTTCAAACAGCTAAACTATAAGAAAAGTCCAGAGCTAGTTGTGTTAGCTAGCTGACGGTATCTATGATTGTCTCCTCATCGTATTCATCTGCATCACATTGTACCCACAGAAAAAAAATAATTATATATATATGTGACCCTGGAGCACAAAACCAGTCTTAAGTAGCCAAAAATACATTGTATGGGTCAAAATTATCGATTTTTCTTTCATGCCAAAAATCATTAGGATATTAAGATCATGTTCCATGAAGATATTTTGTAAATTTTCTGCCATAAATATATAAAAACTTGATTTTTGATTAGTTATATGCATTGCTAAGAACTTCATTTGGGCAAGTTTTAAGGTGATTTTCTCAATATTTCGATGTTTTTGCACCCTCAGATTCCAGGTTTTCAAATAGTTGTATCTCAGACAAACATTGTCCTATTTTAAACAAACAATATATCAATGGAAAGCTTATTTACTCAGCTTTCAGATGACGTAAGAATCTCTATTTCAACAAATTTACACTTATGACTGGTTTTCTGGTTCAAGGTTTTATATATATATATATATATATATATATATATATATATATATATATATATATATATATATATACATATGTACACTACCATTCAAAAGTTTGGGGTCAGTACATTTTTATTGTTTCTTTTTTTTTTTTTTTTAAAGAAATTAATACTTTTATTCACCAAGGATGTATCAAGTTAATAATTAAACGTTTATTAAAAGTTAATAATAAATAATTTACATTGTTATAAAATATTTATATTTTGAATAAAACACTTTTTAAACTTGTTATTCATGAAAGAATCCTGAAAAAAAAAAAAATCACAGGTTCCAAAAAATATTTGTCAGCACAACTGTTGATATTATCCAACATTGATCATTCTAATAATAAATCAGCATATTAGAATGATTTCTGGAGGATCATGTGACACTTAAGACTGGAGTAACAGCTGATAAAAATTCAGCTTTTCATCACAGGAATAAATTATATTTTAAAGTATGTTGAAATAAAAAACATTATTTAATATTGTAAAAACATTTTGCAATATTACAGTTTTTTCTGTATTTTTAATCAAATAAATGCAGCCTTGATGAGCAGAAGAGACTTCTTTAAAGACTATTACAAGTCTTACTGACCCCACACTTTTGAACGGTAGTGTATGTGTATATACACAGTAGTCAACATTTAAAGTTGATCAAAAAGTTAATGAAAGTTGTCCTTAGACAAGAACGGGTATTGTTTTGGTTTTAGGACAATTTATATAGAAGATCTCTTAGACAGCAAATGCTCACTAAAGTCTCTTACTTCTTTGATGTTTCTCCTAGAAAAAGGCTCTAATAATTTCATGTGTCTCCTCAAATGTGGTGATTTTATCCAAAACTACAATATGAATAATTGTTCCTAAGGATGGATAGATAGATAGATAGATAGATAGATAGATAGATAGATAGATAGATAGATAGATAGATAGATAGATAGATAGATAGATAGATAGATAGATAGATAGATAGATAGATAGATAGATAGATAGATGTTAGTAAATGGAACATACTTTAAATTTCTATTGTATTTCAGCACTTAGTGACCCTATTGGACAAGTGGTTTGGAAACTGGATGTGTTTTTGTGGTGGCTGGTGTGAGTGACATGCTCACAATAGGGTTCTCACGGGTCAAACTGCTGACTGCGCTGCTGTCGGGGTGATTTTCCTCCCACAATGAAAGATAAAAGAGGAAGGTCAAACTGAAAAATGCTTTGTGAATGAATGGCATCTGTATGATGTAAGGGCCCCACCGTACATCTGTCTGTCCTCCACCGCTGTCTGTGTACGGATTCAGAGAGCGGACCGGACGAGGAACACTAGTTGTATTGTCAGCTCATACTGAAAGGCTTAGGTGTGTGGTTTTGCTCAGAGCTCGATTGTCAGCCGGTGGTGAAGGCGGGCGAGCAGGTGTTTGACGGACAGTTTGGTTGCTGCTGCAGTTTGTTCTCTAAGATAAACACACGGCTTCAGACACCATCCAGATGTCTTTAAGAAGCACCACTGGTTAACATATGCTGAGGATGATGCTTGCTGGCCAGTGTTTAAAAAATATATTTTTCCAGAGTTTTTTCCACTACACTCTTAAAAATAAAGGTGCTTTAAAAAGTTCTTCACAGCGATGCCATAGAAGAACCATTTTTGATTCCACAAAGAGCCATTCAGTCAAAGGTTCTTTAAACAACCATCTCTTTCTTACCTTTTTATAATCTGAGAACCTTCTTTCACCACAAAGAATCTTTTGTGAAACAGAAATGTTCTTCAGATGTTAAAGGTTAGTGCTTTATGGAACCATTTAGACACCATTTGGAAGCACCTTTATTTTTAAGAGTGTAGCTTTTGGAATATTGCAGAACATAATCTCTGTGAGCAATACAAGATTCATCATGATCTTTACAAATGAACACAACTTCAGAACCTAAGTACAATCATTAGGCTGTAAGTGAACTACAGCAGCAGCATTAACTCTTTCAGTCTGTATTTAAAAACATTTCCCTGAACACTTGCATTAGAATAATTTACAAGAGCACTATTATAAACACAATGAGGCTGTGATTTAGACACTTGTTAGTAACTGCAGTTTTCTAGACTAGTCAAATCTTTATGTTGTAGAATAAAGCATGAAGTTAATCTGAGTTTGTGTTCACCACAGACCTTAATTCAGGCATTTCACCAAAATCCCATCCGGAACACCTACTCACTCCAGGACGGAAAGTGCTGAAATGTGAATTTGGGTTTTGTCCTACAAGAAGACATCATCCCCGCAGCAATAATAATAGTGTTAGATGTGTTGACCTGTCCTGACGGCGCTGAGCGGACTGTTGTTGTAGTTGTTGTTAGTGTAGTTGATGGTGAGGGGAAGTGGAGGTGTCGTCTCAGCGGGGGGTGGATGTCATTACTGACCGCAGCGTGTGTCTGTTTCAGGGTTTATAGTGACTGAGAGGTCTAACGGCAGCTAATGTGTTTATGAGAGCCCAGGTGTGTGTCTGTGAACAACAGTAGCACCGCAGGCTCCATTCAGGAGATGTTAGCTGCAATGAGGAACTCTGCCATGATCAAATCTGCTTACTCTGAGGAATAAAAAAACTGCAAGTCATGGTGATTCCTGCTATAGATTTCAGGAGTTTAACCCACAGGTCAGTTTAACACTGTTTACCTTACGGTTTTACATTTGACCCAATTGAGAACTCTTATAATAGGTTTCAAAAGGAGGAGTTTTCACAATGATGCTTTAGAAGTAAAAATGTTTGGTTTCCCAAAGAATCAGTGATCAGTTCCTAAAAGAGCCATTTTTTTCTTTGTGTGAGGAACATTTAAATAATCTAAATAATATTTTTCTACTATAAAGAACCCTCTGTGAATGGAAAGTTTTCATGGATGTTCAAAGTTGGAGGCACAGATGCCAATAAAGAACCATTATTTTGAAGGGTGTACACATATTCTGTCATTCTTGTTGATGTTAAATGATGAGAACATCGGTAGCTTCTCAATCCACATTGACAAACTCTTTTCATTGAGTTCAACTTCATGAAAATTGTATTTAATTATTTTTTTTTTTAGAGTATATTGACCAGTAATTTATTAGTATTAGTATTTGGTAAATTTGACCTGGGACTGGTTGCAAGACTGGTCATAACTTTTTTAGATCAAACTAGTTCTTAAGACACAGTCTAACATCTGGCCCTGGTACGTCTTTAATGTTAAACCAGATGTTGCAGCTGTCATGATGTATTGTGGATCAATCATATTTATTGTGAGGAAGCACTCGAGTTTTCTCATTCTCTCCGTACAGTGCTGCTGTTGTGATTAAATCATCTTCAGATCATGATGGATTGTGCACATGATACTGATTGGACATTTCATAAAGGGTTTTTTGGCCAAAGCCTCAACATGAACCAGATCACCTGATAAACGTCAGTAAATACACTCAGTTCATATTCAGGTCAAAATGTGCTGAATATTTGGCAAAGGTGTAGTCTTAAATCTACCTTTATCTCTGCTTACCTAGTTCCACCTTTCAAATGAGACAAAGGCTGGTTTCAGATGTAATAAATGTCATTAATTATGATCAATTCAGTGATTTCGCAAAAGCGTCATATTTTAACATTACAACATGATGAAATGGGGAATTGACCAACCATCATGACATCAACAAAATGCGTGGGACATTCTTCAGAAGTTCCTAGACAGCGTTTGTCATGCGTTACTCGAAGAACGTAAGGAGAAGCGTGCATTTGTCGAGTCAGAAGGTTTGATTCGTGTGGATTCTGTCTCACAATCTCAGACTGTGACCACAGACCACAACAGTTTAGATAAAGGATAACACATCAGACTTTTCAGTCAAAAATATTTATTTTTTAAGATTTCCAATATTATTGTTTCACAGTCTCAACGGAAGTATGATTAGATATGAGACTTGATTTTGTTAGTTCACTGTTAAACCCACTTTCTTTCTTTTGTGGGCCAGTCTGTAGTGTTATGATATCAGTATAACCACACACCCATGCCTGATCACATGTTGGAACGCTATACATCCTGCATGAGATAACACACATACAGTATAAAGACCAGCAGCTTCAACTCAGGTGTTAGAAAGACTGATATTAGCTTTAACTTCATTCTATCTGGTTGGGTTGTGAGAGTCAAAGTGCAGTTAGTGAGGGACTGAGCGTTGAGTTTTCATCATGGACGCTCTGAGCGGGATTCTTCTCCTCTGTTTAGTGGTTGGACTTTATGTGTTTTGTTCTCTGTATTTGCTGCACAATCCATTGATTCTTCACAAGAGGAAACGGCTGGAGTTCTACTGCAGACACATCTCACACAGAGGAGGCAAGTGCGCTTTTTTCTTTCACTTTGAGCTAAATAACTTATGGACATAACTAATACTTAAAGCTTAGAATTTGTTAACATTGTGTGTATGATTATTGTGTTACTGATCTAACTGACCATAAACACCGTAAAGGTTTAATCTTAATTCTTGATTGATTTTTAAATGTTATTTAACAACTTTTTGTTTGTTAAAAACTGTATTTTTAATATTTGATGAACTACCATTATGTTGGAAAACTGTAAGTTGTATAATATCACATTATATGTAATTTTACTGTCAAATAATCTAAAATGTTTAAAAAATGTTTTTAAAAAAACTATACTGAAAAATAAATTCATTCAAAAATTGCTAGTAAATTTCACAATTACAGTGAAACAGCAATTAACACAATTAACTAATGTGAAATTTTAAAGTTGAAAAACTGAAATAGTATTTTATTGTAAAACATTTTATCATTCACAACGTCAGAAAATATTGTTTTCAGTGTATGAACTATCGTACAATTTACCCTTAAAGCAGATAAAGCACATTTACAGAAATCCCATCATGACACATTATATATGATTGCATTCTTTATATATATATATATATACACACAGTATATTGACCAGTAATGTACAGTATTTTGTCAATTTGACCTGGGACTGTTTGCACCACTAGTCAACTTTTTTAGATTGGTCTAATAAATATTCTTCAAATGTAGCATTTTTAAAAAAAATATGTATATTATTTTTAAAAAGTAATTATTAGTTTTGTATATATGTATTTTTTTTTTGTGCCTTCCTGAAGCTCAGACAGTTGTATGATGTTAGCAACACCCAGATCTCATGTGAATTCACATGTGTGATAAAAACTGATAAAAAATATACATCTTCAGTGCAGCATTTTATACAGCATACATTAAAAACTTGAAGGACAAAGTGACCTGCTAACATCATCATAATATAAATCTCATCCGCACATTCCGGGGTAACGCATTACAAGTAACGCAAGTTACGTAATAATATTACTTTTTCCAAGTAACTAGTGAAGTAATGCATAATAGACAAGAAAAGAGTTACATTTTCAAATAAGTGACACCAGTTACTTTTCCCCCCATTTATTGATTAAAAGCTCTCCTGTCTCCATGTTGAGAGAAAATGTGAGTAAGATGTTCCTTTAGTTCTAGAATAAATGTGAACATGCATTAATTCATCTCACTCACTAAAAAAACAGATACAGTGTTCTTCAAAATGAATATAAACACTGAAATTCAACACAAACCTGCAATAATTAAATATGTTAAATAATACAAATATCCTTTATGTATTTAATCCCGTTTTATTAACCTTCGATGTAATCCAATCCAATTCATCCATACTAATAAGCGAAAATTACTCCAGATAATCTAACATTTGTTTTCCTTTATTTTATTGCTGAATAGTTGTCATTTGTTCTTCTGCGGTCTACTGTACAGACGACAATTTACTTTTCTCTAAGTCTGAGGCTTTTGGTGTGAAAAGGCTTTTTCATTTGACAAAAATACAACTTTTTATATTAAAAACAAACAAGCAAGCCCTGCCCAGATTTAAAAAGTAACGCAAAAGTAACATGACACATTACTTTTTATAAAAAAGTAACTAAATAACGTACTTAGTTACTTTTTTAGGGAGTAACTCAATATTGTAATGCATTACTTTTAAAGTATCTTTCCCCAACATATTCTCCAGCACATCAGTGTCAAACTTTGCGAGCCATAAACAAAAAAACAGTATTTCCAACAACTCAAAAATGTGTTTGGTTTAGTGTTCATTTAGACGTAAACTGATTGTTTTTGCCCACAGGATCTGGAGAGAGGATAGAAAACACGATGGAAGCGTTCACACAGTGAGTTTCTGCTGTGCATTATTTGTCTTCTCTTCTTCTCTGGTTTTCTTTACTCTAACCGTGTGTTATTGTGTTGATGACAGCGCTGTGTCTGTGGGCACCGAGATGCTGGAGATGGACTGTCATCTCACATCCGACGGCTGCGTGGTCATTTCACACGATAGCAACCTCTTGAGACAAACCGGATGTGACAAAACAGTGTCGTCTTTTACATTCCAGGTAGTTATTTCAACCATTAAACTTTGTCTTTTCATCTGGCTGTGATTTGTGACAGTGTTTAAGTCTTGTTTTGTATGTTTCAGGATTTGCCTCTCTATGAAGAGCGACTCGAGGTCACGTTTTATGCTGGTAAACACTTGACTATGCTTCAACACTATTAAACAGTTTAGTGAAGCCCTAGTTAGTCCTATCTGACATGTCTAATATATGTCCATGTGTTAGGACACTACAGCACAGGAAAGGACAGGAAGTTTGTGTTGCTGGAGGATGTCTTCAAGAACTTTGCCAACATGCCAATGATACTGGAGGTCAAAGAAAACAATGACATGCTCATCAGAAAGGTCAGATCTTTGCTGCAGTATTCAGTGCTGATCAAGTGTGTTTCTGGATCACAACCCTCTCTCAATTAGGCTTAGACTAAAAGAAATGATCTAGGCTTTCATTGTTTTTAAATCCCTCCCTGTTCTAGCTTGCCCTCCTGAAAAAGAAATATACTCTAAAATGATTGTAAAATTTTACTGATTATGAACATAATAAATATACTTAAATGCTTGCAGTGTTTTTAGACACTCAACTGCATTTGCAATTAAATGAAAATGCATTATAGTTTAAATTTATATAAAATTAAGCAAGTTGAATTTAATAGTGCTTTTTTGACCCACTTCAGTAGGACTTAAGTCTTTATTCCCTGGTTTCACAGACAATGCTTAAGCCTAGTCCTAGACTAAAAGTAAATCTGAGCTGTTTCAACTGAAAGAAACTTGTACTAACTGATCTTAAAATATATCAGTGCCTTTGTTTTGTCTCAAGATACACACCAGTAATGTTTTTTTTTTTTAATGTTTGTAAAAAAAAATACTTAAATGGCTTAATCCTGCTTTAGGCTAAGCCTTGTCTATGAAACTGGGCCAAAAAGTTTTTTTTAATTCATTCTATTGTCTTTGACTGTAGACAAGTATTTGTTGTACACTAAAATACCCCTTGTAATGGCAATTAAATAACACATTAAAGTTAAAATTATAAACAAGTATGCCTACTTTTAATATGCCTATTTTTTAGTACGTTACTCAGTAGATTGAAATGTGTACTTTGAAGCATGACTAAATGTACTTTAAGGTCAAACTTTTAATTTGACATTATTACAAAGTGTGAACATGTAGTCTTATGGGTTTAGAAGTGTAGTCATGACAGTGTACTAAAATTAAAATTACATTATCTACCAGTGCAGTCTTTTAAAAATAATAAATACACAGAGCAAGTGCATTTTATTTTTGTTAGTTTTTTTTATTTGGAAAAGTGTTTGAAAAATGTCATAGTTTTATAGTCGGTCACAATTGTGAGCGGTGGGATAATGTATATACTGAATTTACATATTTCTGCAGTCATAAAAATGGTATCTTAGTCCAGCTGTTTTAAACTGTTTGATCACATTCTAGTGTTACTATTATGCATTAAAAAAAAACTTAAGAAAAAGAATACTGAGATAAAAGACAAAAATATATAATCATCAACATATTTCAAAACTGTTACTTTATTGTAACATATATCATCATATTGTTATATTAGTGCTAGCAGTATTGCAACATCAATATTGTAACTTATTTGTAACATTTGAACTTTTGATTTAGTGCGATATTCTGTCATTGCAACATTTGAGTGTAATCTTCACTACAACTGCATTAGATTTCTATTGTAAACCTAAGTTGACTGTTATCCCACCGCCAACATGTTTCCTCATCCTATGACCACACTCAACAAAACTCAATATATATCAATTTATATATTAATACTAGACACTTTAGAGAGAATGTTTACCAAAAATCTGTGTCATATCTTTATGTTAACATACTTTACTAGCCTTATGTTTTGGAGCTTTGATGCAATCATCATCGTCTCATGGTGCAAACAGGAAACAAACTGCTCTGGTCATGTGACAATTTGCACTAACCATGTGAAACTGCACATGTTTAATTCAGGCCCTTTATTATTTCCATATTTGTAGAAAGAGCATTAAAACATCAGTCAGTAAAGTGTTTAGAGCCTTAAAAATGAAAACTTTTTTTTTGCTCACAATTGTGACCGGTGGGATTAAAAGGGTTAAACCAACACAATAATGCTAAAATTCACAACTTATGTTCAATGTTTAGTCATGAACACCATAGGAATTCACATGCAAAGCAGTTTCCCAGTGAGGTCTGTTGATGAATCCCTCAAAGCCAAACTGAATCCACATCTGACTCGCTGTCATTACTTTCAGTGATGTTTAGTTAGTTATTCTAGCTGTTAAAATCACACTGGACCTAATGAAATGAATATCTTGGTGTGTCTTTATGCTGCCGTAGGTCTCTAGTCTTGTGAAGCAGTATCGCAGAGAGAGTATCACGGTTTGGGCTTCTGAGGAGTCTGGTGTTATGGCCAAATGTAATAAGCAGGTATAGAGGATCACTAATCATTGGTGTTCTGATAAAACTCTCCATGTGTTTTAAGAGATCTTTGTCTTATCCTATGTGTGTTCTGTGTGTGCAGAACCCGTCCATGCCCTATATGTTCACCACGAGTCGTGGAGCACTGCTTTTATTGCTCTTCTACACTGGGCTGCTCCCCTTTGTTCCTCTGGGTGAAAGTCTGCTGTTCTTCTATCTGCCCAGAATCATCAACAGGTCAGTCAATAACCCTCCGCTCACTTCAGCATGAGCACCACTGAACCTCACTAACCCTTTCAACCACCTCAGAGTTAATCAATGCTTAGAACTGAAATGTTTTTATGGTAACACTTCACAGTTAGGTTACATTTGTTAACTACATCAGTTCACAGTAATGCTTCTAACACCTTTATCTTCATTTGATCATTTCTAATACAAAATCCAAATTTGTTTTAAGTTGATTTTGAATGACCCTGAGATAACATGCACTTAAAATGTAGACAACTATCGTTCACATAGAGCTATAAATGCTATTATTTTATTCATTATCATTACTGTATCTATGAATACAAATGTATTGCACTATTATTTATTCATTAACTGTAGCTGCATTGCATTGAACTAATACTAATCTAGTTTGGTGTGATCTCTCAGGACTTATATTCCAGAAGAAGCCATTCTGAAGAAAAGATTTGTGGTGTATCTGCTACAGAAGTCAGTCACATTCATCTCAGATTTGTCAAATCATCTCTCAGTTTGGTAAAGTGTGATTGACTGTGTTTTGTTCTGCTCAGGTTGACCATGAGAAAATCCCTGTTTGAACACTTGATCAAGAGGGGCTTGCAGGTCAATATGTGATGTTCCTCCGTTGTTATAAAGCTAAAATCAGTTCCAATCCGAATCAAAACCATAATTTAATCTGATGTTGTGGTCTCAGGTGCAGCTGTTTGTGTGTAACGAGGAGAGCGATATGGAAGCGGCGTTTGCGGTCGGAGCTACAGGAGTCATGACGGACTACCCCTCACTCCTGACCAACTACATCCACAAACACCCTCCACCTCCACCTGGATATTAGCTACTTCCCTAGACGTCGTCTTACCAATAGATAAGGTTACACTTCATTTTAAGTCCACTTTAGACATTCTACTAACTGCAACTACATGTCATCTTATTCTCATTGGAGCATTCCTGTTATGGTTAGGGCTGGAGTTGACATGTGCTTGTGAAGTGACTTACATTCAGTTGGGGTTTATCAAATAAACTGTTAGCAGATGTTACACAGACAGTCTAATAATAGTCTAATGACTAGTAGCTGACATGTAGTTAGCAGTGTTGGAGGAAACACATTACAAGTAATGTAAGTTATGTCATCAGATTAGTTTTTCAACTAACTAGTAAAGTAATACATTATTTTTATATTCACACAAAAACATTTGAGTTACTTGAGTTCAAATAAGCACGTAAGTGACTTTGTTTTCCCATGTCTTCTGTCCCGTGTTGAGAGAAGACTCTTCCTTCAGTCTGAGGAATATTCATTGGACTTCTGATGTGAAAGGGCCTTTATAATTCACCAAAATATATATTTTGGGTTTTTTCTATCCTAACAAACCACACATCAATGGAAATCTTATTTATTCAGCTTTCAGTGATGTATAAATGAATGAATGTATAAATCAACCATTATAACTGGTTTTGTGGTCCAGGGTCACAAATGTCATTTAATATTTAATTGCATTAGAAATCTAGTACTTTCAAAGATTTACTTGAGTACAAGAAAGTACTACATTTTTAATGTTCATAAGTATTAAAGGTATAAACTTTTATTTATGAAATGTAGTGCAAGAAAAACACTGATAAACTACAGATACTTTTTTTGTTATTAATAAACTAATAAGCAAGCTCAGCTCTGTTGACAAAAAGTAACACCAAAGTACTGTAACTTTCTATAAAAAGTAACAAAAGTAGTTACATTTTCATGGAGTAATCCAACATTGTAATGCATTACTTTTAAAAGTAACTTTCCTCAACACTAGTCACTCTAGTTAGTAATAGTTAGGTGAATGTCTGAAGTGGACGATTGAAAATATTACCACAGACAATTAAAACTATGTACTTACCATTAAATTAATCATTTGATTCAATGCACTTATTGTTACATGCATTGTACTTGTATTTAAATGTATTTTTTTAATAAAACAAATAAATAAAACAATTACATCTGTAATTAATTTCTATAATTAGACTGTTGACCCTAAATCTACCCTTTCACACTACAACACTAAACCATATCCCTCCTCAGTAGGTGTTCTGTCAAACAACACAAACACAATACGGACACTGTACCCAACAATTCATTTTTTGACATAACCTAATATGAAGAAGAACCAAATAAACATGGAATAAATATGCAATATTTTATAGGAAACTTTATTTAGCTTGTTTATAGGACAATGTTACTTTTGCATTTATAATCTTAAAGCGACAGTTCACCCAAAAACTAAATTTCTGTCATTTATTCTTCCTCAAGTTGCTCCAAACCTGTACAAGTTCTTTCTTCTGCTGAACTCTACAAATATACTGATGAATTAGGTAATCAAATAGTTACTAGTCCCCATTCATTTCCATAGTATAGATAAAAACACAATGTAAGTCAATGGCGATGTAAGTCTCCTTTTGTGTTCAGCGGAAGAAAGAAACACAGATTTGGAGCAACTTGAGGAAGAGTAAATGATCAATTTTCATTTCTGGGTGAACTGTTCCTTTAAGGTCAGATGATGAATATTCTTAGTGATATATCCATATGTTGAGTCGATGCTGACGGAGTACTGCACAAGCGCCGGGATGAGATCAGACCACCTGCAGCGGATCTCTGTCTCGTTGGGAGATCTCTACAGTAACGGTTTTGTCCAGTCGTGCGGTCAGTCTCTGTCTGAACCTGGACAGGAAGCCTCTCTCGCTGTTGCTGTGGTCGCTGAGAATCACACTCCGGCCCGCAGACACCGCATCCAGAACCTCATGATGGGACATCTCACCTGAACACCAGGAAATAAGTTTGGGGTGATTATGGATTTTTTGTGCTGTTAATATTGTAATAAATTGTTGAACTTCAGCTTTTAGTGTTTGTGATGCACCAGTGATGTAGAGGTCTGCTCTCACTCCCTGCAGGACAGAAGCTCCAGATCCTGCGCACACCGCCACCGTCTTCACCACAGACTCTAGAACCGCACACAAACACTGGGAGTCACGTCACTTCCAGATGAAAAAATCACATCACATCCACTGATTCAGACACTGTAGGTAAACAACTACAACTATAACAGTGCTGTACGCAGTAAAAAACTATTTGCATCACATTTGTTTAGGATTATTATACTAAAAGAAAATAATATAACAAATAATTAAAGGATTAGTTTACTTTCAACAAAAATGTACAGATAATGTACTCACCCCCTTGTCATCCAAGATGTTCATGTCTTTCTTTCTTTGTAAAGAAATGATGTTTTTTGAGGAAAACATTTCAGGATTTCTCTCCATATAGTGGACTTCTATGGTGCCCTGAGTTTGAACTTCCAAAATGCAGTTTAAATGCAGCTTTAAAGGACTCTAAACGATCCCAGCCGATGAAAGAAGAGTCTTATCTAGCGAAACGATCGGTTATTTATTAAAGAAATTGACAATTTATATACTTTTTAAGCTCAAATGATGGTCTTGTCTAGCTCTGCGATGTACATACATACTCTGTGTAATCCGGTTCAAGACAGTTAGGGTACGTCAAAAAACTCCCATCTTGTTTTCTTCCCCAACTTTAAAATCGTCCTCCATCGCTGCAGAAGTATCGACCCGGTGTCTACAAAATGAACATACATCAAACATGCGTAGATCAAACACCCTTTACAAAAACGGTAAACAGTGACGGAGGACAATTTGAAGTTGATCAGATGGGAGTTTATGGCAGACCCTAACTGTCTTGAACCGGAGTACACAGATTAGGCATGTGCATCACAGAGACTAGACAAGACCAGCATTTGAAGTTAAAAAGTATATAATTTAGAAACAAAAATTTTGAAAATAATCAATTGTTTCGCTAGATAAGACCCTTCTTCCTCGGCTGGGATCGTTTAGAGTCCTTTGAAGCTGCATTTTGTAAGTTCAAACTCAGGGCACCATAGAAGTCCACTATATGGAGAGAAATCCTGAAATGTTTTCCTCAAAAAAACATAATTTCCTTACGACTGAAGAAAGAAAGACATGAATATCTTGGATGACAAGGGGGTGAGTGCATTATCTGTACATTTTTGTTCTGAAAGTGAACTACTCCTGTAAGTAGCACAGGTTTATTTGTAGCAATAGCCAACAATACATTGAATGGGTCAGAATTATCGATTTTTCTTTTATGCCAAAAATCATTAGGATATCAAGTAAAGATCATGTTCCATGAAGATATTTTGTAAATTAAAAATGTTTTCCAAGTTATAAATAAAGATTAAACACTATTTCAGTCTTCATAATTCACATTTACTCAATGTGTTACTTTGAGTCATTTTCTTGTAATTATTTATAAATTATACACCAATATTTGCACAGAGTAAAGACTGCTTTTGTACAACAACAATAACTGGAATGCAGCTCACATGGGAAGCATTGCATTTTATTAAAAAAATGTCAGATAAGGTAAAAATAAGGTGAACAGTCTCTGGTGCTGCACCTAATGTCTGCTGGTCCCCCAGAGCCAGTCTCAGATGAGGCAAACCCAGGTGAGTCTTCATTTTCTGCACGGCTGTAGAAACAGACACCGGCTGATCCAGAACACTGAGTCTGCCCTGACCACAGCCCAACACAGGAGGCTGGAGAACACATTAAACAGACAGAAAACACTAAAATGCTGAAATGTACTTCTATTATCATCTTCAACTGAAAGGTCAGTGTTTAGAATATATGATGATATAGTTAGGGTCATGTGCTCTGGGGCTCCGCCTCTTTAATTATGCAGCTCCGCCTTCATCTGAGTGATGTGATCATCAGAGCACAGGATTCAGCTGTTGGTCTCCACTACACTAACGTTTAATGCTATTATAAATGTAATAATATTCTGGGGGTTTTTGGCTGTTTTTAGCTTGAACACTAGCATTAAGATGTTAACAGTTATGTTTGTGCCATCTTCAAATGTTTGTGCTTGGTTTGTGCAGGTACTTAAAAGAAGTCTCTTCTGCTCACCAGGGCTGCATTTATTTGTTAAAAAATGCAGAATTTCAGCATTTTGAGCATCATTACTCCAGTGTTCAGCAGAAGCACACAGCAGTGAAGTATTTTTACTCTGCTTTAAAAGTACTTTATCAGTGTTTTTCTTTAGACAACTTTACTTCCCAACATTCCAAAGCATAATATTGTACTTTTTACTGCACTACGTTTCATATTATATGTGACCCTGGAGCACAAAACCAGTCTTAAGTAGCGCAGGTATATTTGTAGCAGTAGCCAAAAACACATTGTATGGGTCAAAATTATAATTTTTTCTTTTATGCCAAAAAATTATTAAGATCTTAAGAAAAGATCATGTTCCATGAAGATATTCTGTAAATTTTCTATTCTAAATATATCAAAACTATTTTTGATTAGTAATATGCATTGCTAAGAACTTCATCTGAGCAACTTTAAAGGTGATTTTCTCAATATTTAGATTTTTTTTGCACCCTCAGATTCCAGATTTTTATTGTTCTATCCTAACAAACCACACATCAATGGAAATCTTATTTATTCAGCTTTCAGTGATGTATAAATGAATGAATGTATAAATAGTTTCTTACTTTTACTCAAGTAATTCAAAGATTTGCTTGAGTACAAGAAAGTACTACATTTTTAATGTTCATAAGTATTAAAGGTTAAAAAACTTTTATTTATGAAATGTAGTGCAAGAAAAACACTGATAAACTACAGATACTTTTTAAATTTACCCGAGTAAAGAAAAAAAATACTACACTACTGTCCACCTCTACTCACATGATCCTTCAGAAATCATTCTAATATGCAGATTTGCAGCTCAAGAAACATCTCTGAGTGATTATTATCAAGGTAAAAACAGTTCAATAGTTTTGTAGAAACTGTGATGCTTTTTATTTATTTATTTGTAGGATTCACAGAAGGTTTGAAAAAACAGCGTACACTACCGTTCAAAAGTTTGGGGTCAGTACATTTTTATTTTTTTTTAGAAATTAATACTTTTATTCACCAAGGATGTATTAAGTTAATAATTAAAAGTTTATTACAAGTTAATAATAAATGATTTACATTGTTATAAAATATTTATATTTTGAATAAAACACTTTTTAAACTTGTTATTCATGAAAGAATCCTGAAAAAAAAAAATTAACAGGTTCCAAAAAAATATTTGCAGCACAACTGTCGATATTCTCCAACATTGATCATTCTAATAATAAATCAGCATATTAGAATGATTTCTGGAGGATCATGTGACACTGGGGGCAGCCGTGGCCTAATGGTTAGAGAGTTGGACTTGTAATCCAAAGGTTGCAGGTTCGATTCTCAGGTCCGGCAGGGATTGTAGGTGGGGGGAGTGAATGTACAGCACTCTCTCCACCCTCAATACCACGGCTGAGGTGAGTCCCTTGAGCAAGGCACCGATCCCCCAACTGCTCCCCGGGCGCCGCAGCAATGGCTGCCCACTGCTCCGGGTGTGTGTGTGTTCACTACTGTGTGTGTGCACTTGGATGGGTTAAATGCAGAGCACAAATTCCTAGTATGGGTCACCATACTTGGCCTCACCTCACTTCCTTTCCTTTCCTTCCTTTCCTTAAGACTGGAGTAACAGCTGATAAAAATTCAGCTTTTCATCACAGGAATAAATTCTATTTTAAAGTATGTTAAAATAAAAAACATTATTTAATATTGTAAAAACATTTTGCAATATTACTGTTTTTTTCTGTATTTTTAATCAAATAAATGCAGCCGTGATGAGCAGAAGAGACTTCTTTAAAGACTATTACAACTCTGACTGAATCTTTCATCACACTGTAAATGCCTCTAATGTCAGTTTTAATCAATTTAATGCACTCTAAAAATGGCACTGACAGATGAGAGATGATAAAGTGTAGATCTGACCTGCTGGACGGCTGTGATGTTGAGGGATGTGGAGGTGTGTGGATCTGACAGCAGGATCTGTGCAGCAGCGGTTAGAGCTGAACTATGACAGATCAGACTCACCTGCTGTCCTCCGCTCTCACTTCTGAAGATCAACACAGAGCACCATCTGAATGAATACCAGCGTACTCATGTCCATCACTATACTCAAACACATACTTGCCTTACTGTGGAGCTCTGAAAGGTCTGACTGCCCTCTATGTGTCTGAGCTGCTCCAGAACACTCTTCACGTGTCCATCATTGCTGCAGCTGAACTCCAGTCTGTGTTTCTGTGGGCCGCTGGACTGAGCTTGATTTAATACGGACACTTTACCGCTTCCTGTGGATGGAGAAACGAGGACTAATATCAGACTCTGTTGACCAAGAATCAGAAAGTTTGTGTGTTCTTACCCATTCCTCCAACTAGCCAATCATTGACGCCGTCCTCCACGCTGTCCCAGGAAGTGTGTGGAGAGAAGACGGCGATGCCGGACTCCAGAGCTCTGACGGCCAGACGCTGCTTCCAGTCCTTCTGCAGCAAACGCTTGAAGGGTCGAAAGAGCGGCGGGTGATAGGACACTATGAGATCGCAGCTCATCTCTACGGCTTCGTCCATGACGGCTGCGGTCAGGTCGTTGGTCAGCAGGATCCGTTTGATGGGACGGGGTTCGCTGGGCTCCACCAACAGACCCACATTATCCCAGGATTCAGCCAGAGACAGAGGAGCCAGCTGCTCCAGAACCTCCAGCACTGCCTTCAGATCCATGTGAGCCGCAGGACTGAAACCAGACAGGAGACGCACCACTCCAGCAGACCTGAGCACAGGAGGACGGGACGCTGACAGAAGAGGATGATGGGAAGACAAACAACGTGAAGTAGAAAGAAGTGCACTAGAGAGAAACGTGCTGCGGCTACAGCTGAAGATGATGAGGCCTGAACGGAGAAGTCTTCCAGAAAACTCTCTACATCTGGAGAACATGAGGAGGGAACATCTGCAAAACAAACAGATAAATCTCACTTTTAGAAACTCGTTCCTAATGACAGACTAACAACGACCCACTCGCATATGCACGCTCTCAAAGCTGGACAAACATGCATCCAAATAACATTTACTTAAACTTACTTTTTTTGGAAATAGGCTCATTCTCCAACTCGAGTTAATAAGTTGAGTTTCACCGTTTTGAAATCCATTCAGCTGTTCTCCTGTTCTGGCGATATCACTTTTAGCATAGCTTAGCATAGATCATTGAATCCTATTAGACCAATAGCATCACGTTCAAAAATGACCAACGAGTTTCCATATTTGTCCTGTTTAAACCTGGACTCTTCTGTAGTTATATCGTGAACTAAGACCGGTGGAAAATGTAAAGCTGTGATTTTCTAGGCGGATAAGATTAGGAACTACACTCCCATTCCGGCGTAATAGTCAAGGAAGTTTGCTGCTGTAATATGGACACAGCAGGAGCATCTTTACATTTTCCGCAGGTATTAGTTCACGATATAACTACAGAAGAGTCAAGGTTTAAACAGGACAAATTGATTGATTGATTGATTAACTTTATTAATCCCACACTGGGGAAATTCCTTTGAAACAGCAGCAATTTACAAGACAATAATTAACAAGATCCATAGGATCAACAAAATAACAATATAACAATATGGACAATATAAAACTCTTGTAAGACTCTATTGCACATAAACTAAAAAGTATTTCACATACACAATCAGAAATATTGCACATAGTTTAAAATACTGCACAACAGCAAATACAAGCAATATTCACAGCATGTGTATGTCAATGCAGTGATATATTATAAATATAACAAATATGGAAACTCGTTGGTCATTTTTGAACGCGATGCTATTGGTCTCATAGGATTCAATGATCTATGCTAAGCTATGCTAAAAGTGATATCGCCAGAACAGGAGAACGGCTGAATGGATTTCAAAACAGTGAAACTCAACTTATTAACTCGAGTTGGAGAATGAAACTATTTCCTAAACAAGTGGAGTGTTCCTTTAAATGCTGCATATCCAATGACCTTAATAAAATATAAGTTAGCATAGTAATCTGTTTTCATAATAATATCAAATTAATGATTTGTAAAATATTATAAAATATTAAATTAAAATCATCCCCACATAAAAATAATACATATTACATTAATAATATTAACTTTGTAATAAAATGTAATATTATTAAAATAATAAACTATAACATTATTCAAATTAAACTTAATAAATTAATAACATATATCATTTATAATTACCTAAATTCAATTAAATTAGCAGAGTGACTTATTTTGATATGTAAAAACAAATGTGATTAATTGATTATGCATATACTCTGGCTTGAACATCATCTAATCACGATGGATTCTAAAGTAGAGTTTTCATAATAATATAAAATTAATAAATTGTTATATTACATTACTAAAAATGTATTTTTCAAATCATACAACATTAAAAATGATTAATTTAATAATATATATTTATATAAACGAATATTATATAAATTAGCATCTTAATTTGTTTCCATGGGGTACTTGAATCATCACCACATCCCCACCTAAAAAGAATACATATTAATTAATAATATTAAATTAGTAATATTATTAAAATCATGAATGGTAACATTATTCAAATTAAACTTAATCAACTAATAACATATAATCAATTACAATGATCTAAATTTAATGAGCAGAGTGACTTGTTTTCATGGGTAAAAACAGAAAGCTGTAGACTGCCCTCTTCAGGTCACATGTGGCCGCAGCGACAGGAAAACACTGTCAGATCTAATAAACTCTAGAACACACACGACAGAAGAATCGCCAGCTCTCCGCATATCGACAATACTCTAAGAAAATAAAACAACTTCTTGTATTACAAGGATTGCATTCAAAACTCACTGGAAATGCAACTTCCACGAGCGAACAGAAGCAGCAGCCAACAGCCGATGGGGCACGAGAACGTAATATTGCGTAACACGTCATTTCCGTTCAGCCGCACTTAAGTCTGGTCTTTGTAGTTTTTTAAGTGAATGCCAAGAGCGTCCTGTAGAAAGAAAAACAATAACATGAAACAAGAAAAGATTAACCTCAGAGACAGTCTATGAGTTCTAACTGGTGATAATAATATATTTTATTTTGCATTTTTATTTTATTTGACTTCTGATTCTAACAACCATTATTCTAATTCTTTTCCAAAAAAAATGCCCTTTTATACTCTATTCATTTCCTTACTGCTTGTTTTATTAAAAAAAAAAACTAACACTAGCCTCTCTGTTCTTGTTGTGTTCTATCCATCTATTTTTTAGGCCTCTAACACTAGCTTGCTTTTTCTTTTTTTAAATTCTAGCTATTTTCTTATTTATTTTATAATAATAAAAACCTTGCTATGTGTGTTGCGTTAGGCTTTGTTAATTTTGATTGCTTCCGTTGTCCTCTTATGTAAGTCTCTTTGGATAAAAGCATCTAATGTAATGTAATAAATGTTGTAATATTAATGTGAAAATGCATGACGTTTCAAATTGAGAAAATTATGTTATGGCTTTGCTGGTTTACTTCAAAAATTACATTTAATTAGCAGAATAATTATATTAACTAATATTACCAGTTTTATAGCTCACTCTGTGTTACGTTTGATGTTTTCTCATAATTTCTGCATTATTGTAAATCCATGTGTCAATTGTAGAATTATGACTAAAAATGCTGGAGTTATGAAAGAGCTGATTGGAGTCAGGGTCAGGGTGATCCTAATGCTGCGCTATCCTCAACCAGAGAGATTTATGCGGATAAAACATCCTCTGGTGATGTTAGAGGGATAAAACTGAAATGATGGGCCAGACATCATTCTCTCTCCTGGATCTCTGACGGTCTGATTATACTTCGTCTCATGCTCCTCTTGAGAGGATATACGGATACAGAGCTCACTCCTTTGTTCCTAAAGAGAGAGAATGTCACAGGTGTGGTCCGGTCTGAAGACAGTGAAGCCAGTGTGTGTTATATAAGGCTTTAATCAAGCTCTTCTGTGGCGTGTGTGTTGTCCGGAGCGTGCGGGACAGATGTGCTGTGATGCTGTGTGTGAGGGAATAGGGCTGTTCCTTTACTTTGGCTCATTTGTGGCCTAAGCTCTCCAATCCCAGCTGTCCACAAATACAGCGAGCGCCGCTGTTGTTGTCAAAGGAGGATTCTGGATGTGAGTGTTGGTCAAACTGGGCTCCACCGGGACAGAACCACACGCTGAGCTCAAACAATGAACTAAAACCAAGTGTTTCAAACAGTCCCACCAGAATTACTTTTATTGATTTATTTATCCATTTATGAATTTGCTCAAATGGCTGGTTTTGTTGCATCATCTTCAGATATGTGTGGGAAATTTCCAACGCTATTTTCATAATTGGGAAAGCACATTTATCATATTATGTAGATGTGCAATGGTCATACATGATGGGGAAAAACTAAGTATAAATGCTTGTTTAATTTAGATTGAATTCATGTCAATTAATTGCAGTGAGTGTTTTATTTATTTTTGATTAACTTCAATGACACAGACAGTCACTTCAGGACTGAATGATCAGATCAGATATATTAATACACATCAGATTTCCTTCCATCTGTTTATGTTCATTAATCTGACATTAATATGTATTTGACATGTATTTGAACATTCTGCTGTGTTTCAGTCAGAACTGCATTTCTGCAGTTCATTTGTGCTTAACTCTTTTTGACATCAAGTACATCCGCTGCTTTATTTTTTCATTTATGCATGAATCTTTATCACACTAACATGAACTAGTATTGTGCTTTTTGCCATAATTTCCTAGTTAAAAGCAAATATTTAGTTGATTTTGCATTCTGTTCCATAATCACTGAACTGTGAAAAACTGCAGGGATCATGGAACAGAATGCAAAATAATAATAATAATAATAATAATAATAATAATAATAATAATAATAATAATAATAATAATAATAATAATAATATACTTGACTTTTTGTTTCAAAATTGACAATTCTGAGAAAAAAGTTTGAACTGTGAAATATAAACTTGAATATATAAACTGTGAAATATATTTGTGAAATTTGAGGTCACAATTACGTTTCTTATTTTTGATTTTGTGGCAGAAAAAAAGTAAGAATTGCCACAATTGGGAATTGATTTTCATATCATTCAGATTTACATCTTACAATTCTGACTTTTTCAGAAATTGCAAGAATAAATCTTTGAAATGTGAGACTAAATGTTATACCTTTTTTTCTTTTCTTTTTATTCTGAGGCCAGAAGGGGTTTTCATCAGACACATTCTGCCCTTGATTCTCTCAGATGTTTCTTTCTCAGACTAAAGCTCATAACTGTAGGTGGCACTGCACCTTTTGCTATTATTCTGCGTTTAAACAGCAAATTAAGCAGGATTGACAGAAAAGGGTAGTTTGGTAACATCTGGTTCATTTTGTGTTGTGTTCTGTGAATCAAAAAAACTAGAAAAAACTAAAAGACTATTTTGTGTCCTATAGGTCTCCTTCTCTTCTCAGGATCCTCAGAAGACAGACAGCAGCAGGAAAGGGACTCAATGATGGTTAGATGACCACATATCTCTGTTATTTCTGCTCTGTGTGTTATTGTCTCTCTCTCAGATTTTTGCTGTAGTTTTTCAGGATTTTCTTAAATATCCCGCTGTAAATCTGCAGTTTATCTCACTTACACAACACTGCCAAAGTTTTCTCATATCTGTTGTGTCTGGGTTGGTTTTCATCTCTTAAACCCCAGTATGACTCGATGACTCTCATCCTTCCTCTTTATCCCTCTCTCTCTCTGTGTCTTTATGTACTCTCTCTCTCTCTCTCATTAGAGCTCTAGTACAGGCTGATCCAGGATGTTTTGGGATTTCGTAGTATTTGCTAAACACCCAGCATCCTCTGCTCTCTGCTGTTGTCTCATGAGCCTGTCATTCTGGCTTTTATTTATTTCAATTTTCCTTGAGGTCTCTGTGGAAGTTCCTATCATCTTGTTTTAGTCTGATGTATTGGTGCTGATTAGTGACTCGCTCAGGCAGATTCATCAAAATCATATTTAGTCATTTTGAGATGATAGTGGCAGATATATGAGCACAATTGCCAGATTACCAGCGCTATCAATATCTATCAGCTGATGTGCACTTCTGAGTGTAGAGTTTAAAAAGATTACTGTTCTAGGTTTGCTAGAATTGCATTATTTGACTGTCTTATAGAGTACTGTATCACTATTTTATTATATTTAATTTTGATAGAATATCATTTTTTAAAAAAACAACAACGACAATTTAATAGATACAGTGCCTTGCGAAAGTTTTTCAGAATATAATTTGCTCATAAACTGTCCAAAATCTTTTAGTGTCTCTCGGTCCATCATCCCTCCATTATCCTCTTAATCTTCCAAAGAAAGGTTCTCTTGAGTGATTTCTCGTCTTCACCATCTGCTCTCTGCGGCGGTCAGTACAGATTACACCGGCCTGTTCAGATTTTATTTCTTTTCTGAGAATCCACAGATTAATGGAGATATTTAGTTACTGGAAGTCCTCAGGATCTAGCATCATTCATAAAGTGCTGTTGTGGAGATTGAGGACCAGAGATCAGTTCATCTGAAGGTCTCAGTCATTAACAGATCAGGAGACTGAACCCAGATCAGAACTGTTCAAATGACATTTGTCTCTATGACTCCAACGCACTTTTGAAACACCATTTTTGTGTATTTGCATTAAAGGCCCATTTTCAGTAAACATCTTCATCTGAAGCTGTAATAATAGGAGATAGAGAATAGATCTGGAGAACACCAAAGGTTTCAAATTACAGAGTGGAGCAAAGTAACCAATCACAGACATATCTGTTGATTTGTGGAACACAACAGCCAATCAGAGGTGTTTACATTTGTCAGAATCCACTCACCACTCAAAATGCCAGAGTTTGAGTTCTTCACGCAAATCTTCTACACTGCAAAAAAATCTGCCAATGGGGTAAGCAAAAAAATCTAATTTCAAACAGACAAAACAATATTATTTTGCTTGTTCTAAGCAAAAACTCACTTAATTTTGACTTTTTTTCTGAATACAAGACAATAATTTTTACTCGTCTAGAAAATCCTTCTTGATTTAGGAATGTTTGGATATTTTGGCTGGAAACAAGACTAAAAATCTAAGCTTGAAAAGCATTTTTTGCAGTGTAATTATAACAGAAAAGGCCAAAATGATGTGAATAAGAGATTTATTATTTTGTTATTATATATTATTATATAAATTGCAGTGACTGACAGTAAGAACCACTGCAAAAACAGAATAGATGAAAAGTCCCAGAAAAACCCTCAGTGACTGATTCCAGAACTCTATCAAAGAGAAAAACATCACTCATGTCATTCATTTGCTAATTTTGTATTTTATTGAGCAAAGATCCATTAAAAATAATGTAAGGACAGAGGCGCTATAATATTATAATATTAGACTATAATTTACAGAAATATTGCACATTCAATTCTCGGAGCAGTAATTGTGTATTGCATTGAAAGGCTGATAGTTTTGCATAGTTAGTGGGGAATGTCTGTGTATATCGCTATGATATTGACGGATATGCGCTGGTGTGTGGTTTGTGCGTCTGCAGCGTCCAGAGATGATCTCCTCAGCAGCTTGACAACATCCTCACAAATTCTGCAGGAAAAACAGCAGAAAGGCGTTTCACACTTGAATGTGTAGGAAGTGTGAGTATCTATATGCTTTATCGGTCACGCATTGAACATTTGTGTCATTTCTCACCTTCGAAATCCACCGTACCGTCGCCGTTATTATCCGCCTCCTGGACCACGGCGTCGATCTCTCTGCGGTTCATGTGTTCTCCCAGTAGTTTACTCATAGCAGACCTCAGCTCCTCCGTCGTGATGGAGCCGTCGCCGTCCATGTCAAACTGAAGATGAGAGAACAGAACAGAGCTGATGTGAATGATGCTTCTCAATGTGCATCAGTGTTGTTTCTGCATGCTGCAGTGACCTGCGCCCTATACTGGGGTCACAAGCCCCCCGCTGACCATCACTGATCTGCTCTTCATCCGGAGCAAACTGAGTTCATTAGGAGCTTCCTCTATTCATCATGCTGTGCTCACAGCTCAGACGGGTTCGATTGAAGCAGCTGAGAGTTTCACCACCTTCTATTTGGCTGAATCCACAACACACCAATCATCTTAACAGACACATGTTTGAGTTTGTCTTCTCACCTCTTTGAAAGCATCCCGCAGCTCCTTCACTCCGATCATGCCGGCCGTTTCAGCCAAAAGCTTTGGGGCCATTAACTCCACAAAGTCTTCAAAGTCCACTCTTCCTCCCACTGAGAGACACAGAACAGCAAAACACATTCTAAACTCATACATTTGTCCTCTTTATTAACTTTTACCTCACCTTTTTGCACTGTATACACAATCAGTGAACTGCTGTCAGTGTACAGTGCCTTAAAAAGTATTGATTTTTTTCATGTTTTGTTGCATCATTATGTTAAACTGCTTTAAATGAGTTTTTCCCCACATCAGTCTACACTCTATACACCATAATAATGACAAAGCAAAAACCAGATTTGCAAATGTATTAAAACTAAAAGACTGAAATAAGTAGATTGCATAAGTATTCATCCCCTTAACTCAGTCCATAGTTGAAGCAGCTTTACAGCCTCAAGTGTTTTTGGGTCTGATGTGAGCATCTTTGCACATCTGCATTTGGCAATTATCTGCCATTCTTTGCCTCACCTTTTCACCTCTCCATCTCTGTCAGCTTGGACATTTTCTAGAGTCCTAGTTGTTCCAATCGTCTTCCATTATGGAGAATGCTTCTGTCAACCTTCAATGCAGCAGATTTGTTTCTGAACTCTTCTCTAGATCATCGCCTTAACGCAAGTCTGTCTCTGAGCTCTACAGGCAGTTATCTTGGTTTTTGCTCTGATCTGCATTTTCAGCTGTTAGACCTTTTCTGAGAGGTGTGTGTCTTTCTAAATCAGACTCATTCAAATGAATTTGCCACAGTTTAACTCCACTCCAAGTGTAGGAACATCTAGAAGCAATATGATGCTCCTGAGATACATTTCCAGTGTCCCAGAAAAGGGTATGAATACTTATGCAACGGGATCTTTTCAGTTTTTTTTTTTTTTTAAATTTGCACAAATGTTAAAAACCTATTTTTTGCTTTGCCATTATGGAGTATGGAGTGTAGATTGATGTGGGAAAAAAGTAATTTAAAGTAGTTTAACATAATGCAGCAACATAACAAAATGTGAAAAAATGAAGGGGTATGAATACTTTTGCAAGGCACTGTATATATATATATATGTGTGTGTGTGTGTGTGTGTGTGTGTGTGTGTGTGTGTGTGTGTGTGTGTGTGTGTGTGTGTGTGTGTGTGTGTGTGTGTGTGTGTGTGACGTACAGTTCATGTTGATGTTCTGGCCCAGCTCGATCAGCTCCATCTCGGTTGGCATATAACCCATGGTCCTCATCAGGTTTCCCAGGTCCTTACAGCTAATGAGACCATCTTTATCTTTATCAAATTCATTGAATGCCTCTCTCAGCTCTGAGAACAAGAAAACATCATCAAGGTACATATCAGCATCCGATAACCCTAATGACATCCTGGAATCATTTATTAAAATAGATCAATACATAACATCTCTGCTAATATTTATTGCCAAATACTCCTAAATGTCTGTAAAACAATGTAAGTTTGTCTAATTGAATTGACATGATAAGTATCAGCGTACTCCAGTCTAATCTTTGAGCTTATATCCAGATATCACAGCTGACAGATGTGTGTTTACCTTCAATTTCATCATCTGCCAATTCTCTGTCCTGCAAAACCAAAAGGACAGGTTAAGCCTCTCAAACACGATTCATGTCGTCCGCACGGCTCTGTGTCTGTTTGGGGGTTTCTAGATTCATCTAAAAGGCCCGTTTCAGCCCACTTTGATAATGGCGAGAATGCTTTTAAAGCCGTCGCAGGACATTGTGATTTATCCCATTAAGCAGACGGCGCTCGATGGCACGTTCCTCCTGTTTTCATGTGAACTGGAGGCTTTATGGGCTGAATGTGACTAAAGGATTTAGTGTGATGATAGATTTAACCTCCACCTGATTTACTGAGACTGAATGCGATTATGTGTCTGCTGAATCAGGCCAAACACAGACAATAAGAATACAACGCAAATCCATTAATCACAATTTTATGATTGCACAGCATTTCCATTTCTCTCATTTAGACTTTTTTTTATACTAATATTATGTGTATTATTATATATTTGTAAATTTAAAATAACTTAAATATTATTTCAATAATAATAAATTATTTTGAACACATAATTTGTGTTATAATAATTCATAAAATAGGATGTTATAAATGCAACAAAGATCCCTTAATGACAATTTTCTAATTGCACAGCCTTTCCTTTCCTCCCCTCATATTTGGACATATTTTATTATAAAACTAAACTAATAAAAAAAACTTGTAAATAAATTAATAACTAATGAAATATGTAATTAAAAATGTAAAATATATTTTTATAAACATATAAAAACATATGAACATAAGTATGTTTCACGCATATAACTGAGTTCATAAAATAGGATGATGTTATAAAATAACATCCACAATTTTTATTTCCCCCCTTAATATTTCTAATATATTCCTGTGTATTATATTTAGTCTTTGGTTTTAGTCTTGACTGTGTTTCTAAAATGGGACAACGTTAAAGTTGCAAATACTTTAAGAAAACAAATGTGCAATATGTTCTAATGACTGTATAAGAACTAGAGTACTTACGATTTTTGCTCCCCGTAAGAAGATGCATGCAGTCATATCTGTGAGTGTTCAGACGCAGCTGTCTGTGACCAAAGCTGCTGTTTCGCCGAGGATTTACAACACTCTGCAACTTTAATGCATTTGCTGCATAAGTACATATAGCAGATGTGTTTCATTTACAGATGTATGCAGCAAAACTGTTCGTTTAGTCATCCGTTCATTATAGATTAAATGCATTCCAGTTACAATTCATATTATACTGAATGGTGAATAAGAATATTTGTAATATTTCTGCATGTAAACTCTGCTTACCCTCAGTCTGGAGTGAAGCTCATCAAAGTGGTCTTTATCTGTGGGTCTGTTCTGTTCTTCTCTGCAGTCAGGGTTAGGGTATGTCTCAGTCTCGTCCCGCTGTCCAGTGGCCTCTGCTCATCTGTCTCTGATGCTCAGGGTTTTGTAGTCTCTCTCTCTCTCTCTCTCTCTCTGTGTGTGTGTGTGTGTGTGTGTGTGTGTGTGTGTGTGTGTGTGTGTGTGTGTGTGTGTGTGTGTGTGTGTGTGTGTGTGTGTGTGTGTGTGTGTGTGTGTGTGTGTGTGTGTGTGTGTGTGTGTGTGTGTGTGGGGTGAGACTGACATTAATCTGAACACTGATCTGATCAACAATCACAGGAAATAAAGCAAATGAGCTGCTCCACTTTACTTCACGTTTATCTATTCATGCATATCCTGTTCAATTCAATTAATAAAGTACAAAAACAGGCAGCTGGGATTTCACAGAAATTCACTTTAAAAAATACTGTCAATGTCACAGGAATTATGGGATGTCAGCGTGCATTTTACAGTTCATCTAATTCCAGTGTTGTTAATAAAACCAAAAACATTTTCATGACTTAAAAAAAAACATTAACTGAAATAAAATTTATAAAAATAAACATATTTCACTTAGTGTAACTTTATGTACTAAAACAAATAAATCTAAATAACTACAACTTAATAAAAACTAGACATTTAAACAAACAAACAAATGAACATTCAAATGAAAACAGAACATGTAAATATAAAAACTAATTCAAAAACTATAATAGCTAATCATCGATGCTAAAATAACACTGTCCAATACAGTTCACTGTTAACCAACAAAATAAAATAAAAGGTTAAATTACTAATTAAATCTTAAACTGCAAAATAATAAATATAACATATATTTTAATGACCTAAAAAGGAGTCTTTTAAGTTAGTGACTACGGATTAGCAGCACTCAAATAATGAAGTAAACATTAACCAGACAAAATATGATATAAATGTGATATAAATAAAGAGCACATTTGATAACAAAAGCCAGGATAATTACATAAATGAAGTCATATGAAACATAATTATATAAATATAATCAAATCACACTGGGACTCCTGGTCCTTTTACAGTTTTTACTATAAATAATGAAATTTTTCACTTTTTTTTTTGCAATATTTCATATTAAAAGATTATGTGAGATTAATTTGTAATGTAATTCTCATTAATAAATATCAAATTTTACTGTAACCAATGAACTCTTAAAAATAAATGTTCCAAAAGGGTGTTTTTGCAGTGATGCCATAGAAGAACCATTTTTGGCTCCGCAGAGAACCTTTCAGTGAACGGTTTCTTAAAAGAACCATTTTGAAGAACACTTAAAAATTCTTGACTATAATTTAGACCATAAAGAACCTTTTCTGCATTGGAAAGGTTCCGTGGATGTTCAAGGCTCTTCATAGAGCTATTGATGCCAATAAAGAACCTTTATTTTTAAGAGTGTATGAACATTAATAAATCCTAATCCTAAATATAACAGACATTTTGTACTGTTTTTAATTTCATCCCCACAGAGAGGTTATGGAAACTCTGTATGTTTTTAATATAATAACCATAATGCTGTGACTGTTAAACTACATTTTGAGAAGTTTTTTTTATTTCTTCTTCAATACATGGTATTTTATTTGCATCTTCCACATTAACATTACATTCACACTAATAATATCTGCTGGATTAATCTGATTGCACATTGAGATGAGTCCGCAGACACATAAATATGGACTGAACAAAACACCCTGCTGTTTCTACAGGAGTGATAATTAATAACAGCGTCTGCTAAATCCTTTCCATGAACTGTTCGCAGAAATGTTCTGAGAAAAAGAAGTGTCACAGAGCTTCAGGTGTGATCATTACAGACATTTATCATCATGATTCACACTAAAGGATGCTGATATAATTCTATAGATCACATAAAGAGTCTAATATGTCAGAAGAGTTACAGAAATCTTATTGACCTTCATTGTTTTTTGGCAGATTCACGACCTTTAACTATTTACCTCGTGGCTGTTACATAAATGTATGGTTTCATCCTACAAATCGTACCCAAATTTCCCAAATCTGTTTGCGTAATGGATTAGGTCTGCAGCTTCGGCCTTGGGCAACTTAATACAGATTTGATTATTATTTATTTATTTCCTCAGTATGTTTTTTGGGTGGGAAACGATGCCAGACCAGCTTACGTAAGGAGAACGCGAGGGGCGAGAGGCCGACCTGGAGGTGTGACGATGACCCCGGACCGGGTTCAAAGAGAAGGTGAGGAGATGAGGACGTTAAAATAAGCGAGGATAAGACGGATGAAAGGCATCACATTTCATATACGGATAAACAGATCAGAGACAGATGGGCTCATTCATGTTACGTCCTGCTTTAATGGCATCCAGGGCCACTTCATTTCTGTTTTTAGAAGGCATTTTATAAATTAAAGCTATAATAAATGTCAGAAAATATTTCAGAAATACATTCCCTGCTGAAAAAACCAGCATATGCTGGTTAGGTATGTTTTGGTGCTGGGATGCTGGTTTTAGCTGGTTTATGCTGGTCCTTTGCTGGTCATGTTGCTGATTAAGGACCAGCATAAACCAGCAAAGGGCCAGCATAAACCAGCAAAGGACCAGCATAAACCAGCATAAACCAGCAAAGGACCAGCATAAACCAGCAAAGGACCAGCATAAACCAGCAAAGGACCAGCATAAACCAGCAAAGGGCCAGCATAAACCAGCAAAGGACCAGCATAAACCAGCAAAGGGCCAGCATAAACCAGCAAAGGGCCAGCATAAACCAGCAAAGGACCAGCATAAACCAGCAAAGGACCAGCATAAACCAGCAAAGGACCAGCATAAACCAGCAAAGGGCCAGCATAAACCAGCAAAGGACCAGCATAAACCAGCAAAGGACCAGCATAAACCAGCAAAGGGCCAGCATAAACCAGCATAAACCAGCAAAGGACCAGCATAAACCAGCAAAGGACCAGCATAAACCAGCAAAGGACCAGCATAAACCAGCAAAGGGCCAGCATAAACCAGCAAAGGACCAGCATAAACCAGCAAAGGGCCAGCATAAACCAGCAAAGGGCCAGCATAAACCAGCAAAGGACCAGCATAAACCAGCAAAGGACCAGCATAAACCAGCAAAGGACCAGCATAAACCAGCAAAGGACCAGCATAAACCAGCAAAGGACCAGCATAAACCAGCAAAGGACCAGCATAAACCAGCAAAGGGCCAGCATAAACCAGCAAAGGACCAGCATAAACCAGCAAAGGACCAGCATAAACCAGCAAAGGGCCAGCATAAACCAGCATAAACCAGCAAAGGACCAGCATAAACCAGCAAAGGACCAGCATAAACCAGCAAAGGACCAGCATAAACCAGCAAAGGGCCAGCATAAACCAGCAAAGGACCAGCATAAACCAGCAAAGGGCCAGCATAAACCAGCAAAGGGCCAGCATAAACCAGCAAAGGACCAGCATAAACCAGCAAAGGACCAGCATAAACCAGCAAAGGACCAGCATAAACCAGCAAAGGGCCAGCATAAACCAGCAAAGGACCAGCATAAACCAGCAAAGGACCAGCATAAACCAGCAAAGGGCCAGCATAAACCAGCAAAGGGCCAGCATAAACCAGCAAAGGACCAGCATAAACCAGCAAAGGGCCAGCATAAACCAGCAAAGGACCAGCATAAACCAGCAAAGGACCAGCATAAACCAGCAAAGGACCAGCATAAACCAGCAAAGGACCAGCATAAACCAGCATAAACCAACTAAAACCAGCATAAACCAGCTAAAACCAGCATAAACCAGCTAAAACCAGCATAAACCAGCAAAGGACCAGCATAAACCAGCAAAGGACCAGCATAAACCAGCTAAAACCAGCATAAACCAACTAAAACCAGCATAAACCAGCAAAGGACCAGCATAAACCAGCAAAGGACCAGCATAAACCAGCAAAGGACCAACATAAACCAGCTAAAACCAGCATAAACCAACTAAAACCAGCATAAACCAGCTAAAACCAGCATAAACCAACTAAAACCAGCATAAACCAGCTAAAACCAGCATAAACCAGCAAAGGACCAGCATAAACCAGCTAAAACCAGCATAAACCAGCTAAAACCAGCATAAACCAGCAAAGGACCAGCATAAACCAGCAAAGGACCAGCATAAACCAGCTAAAACCAGCATAAACCAACTAAAACCAGCATAAACCAACAAAGGACCAGCATAAACCAGCTAAAACCAGCATCCCAACACCAAAACATACCTAACCAGCATATGCTGTTTTTTTTTTCAGCAGGGTTTTCATTCACATTCTATATGTGTACCCTTTTTATTTGTTATGGTGTCTCTATATTTATTAATTCTTTTCAAAGAGCATATTATATCATGTTATGCATCAGGTTTTTGCATATGATCAAAAATCAAAAATATATAGGCGAGTGTTAACATCTGTGTCTCGTTTTGCAGTTTGCATCACTTCAGTGAGAACAATATTTTAATATCAGTGCATGTCTCTAAAGTTTAAACGTTTAACTTTTAGTGTCTCATATTTTTTACATGCTTTTATATTTTTAGTCATTAAACATGCTAGAACTAGGAACACAAACATAACAGGTCCTTATTTGGTACTTTAGGTGTGCTAAACCCTTTATTGTTTTAAAACAGACGTGCATCTTCTGCTGATTTGCCAAAAAGGCCTATTATCAGCTAATTTGATGATGCTAAGTCTGATCAGCAAAGGCGTGGAAAAAGTGGAAAGAGGTCAGGATTAGACCTAAAGAATCATTATAAATGAACATGGGCTGAACATATAGTTGTAACCAGCTCACATGAAGACAAGAGTCATGTTTTCATGGCAGTTTTTCTGCTGATTAAAGGAAAATATAAGACTTCTTTGCCCTACAAATGGTTGTCAAAAGTAAAATGCTATGAAATAGGTCATATTTTGTGAGAAAGTGTGTCATAAACAAACAGGCACATTGTTGGGAACTAATTCAGCAGACTGAAATTAATAAGAAACTAGTGTTTGATTTCATTCAGCAAATATGATGTAGACTGGTGTAATCATTATTATCCTGTCGAGTATGTAGATGATGTATTTATATATGTTTACTACAGGTGTACAGTAACTCTCACAAAATGACACAGTATATTGTTTTTGATGTCAGTAATAAATGGTAGAAAAGCTGTCACTGGGGTGGCGTCCTTTCAGAAGTCATTAATATGTGCCATTCATACAGTGACTAATAATTACAACAGCTGAGCAACAAATAAAAATAGTATAATAGTAGGACTACATTTAAAAAAATAAAGGTTTCAAAAGAGTGCTTTGCAGTGTTTTGGTTCCTCAAAGAACCTTTCAGTAAACAGTTCCTAAAAGAACCATTTTGAAGAACATTTTGATTACTTTGATACTTGGATTTTTTTTGCATTACATGTTTTCTAAGATGTTAGGTTTAAATATGCAAATGAGCCATTATTTTATGAAATTTGCACTGATTTGCATACATTTCTAGTACAACAATCTAAACACTGAATGGAAGTCAGTTTCAAAATTCTTAATTTTTTTTGACATATTAGAGTCAAATGTTTTTACAGAGGGGATTTTGTGTCTCATTTTGTCACTCCATAATTCAGAAAATACTTTGCATATTTTGGGGGAATTTTGTATAAAATTCTATCTGAACAAATCCCTCTGTAAAAAACTTCAGGATATAGACAGGAACACAAATGTAAAGTGTGGTGTGTGTAAGTGCTGCTGAAGTGGAGATTTGTGGCTCAGTGTAGGAGAAACAACTCTTGGCCTTTAAAAATATGTATTGTGATTGAAATCTATTGACACAAATAGATAAAGTGCTATAAAAGAAAGACTTAACAGTGTTTTTTTTTTTGGGGGGGGGGGGGGGGTGTTTTCTTTCCACTATTCTGAAAAAAAAAAAAAAAAACACTTAAAAGCTAAAACCCCAAAATCTCAAACTTGACAGGTGCATGAAAAAACAGTTTGTGTCTGCCCTTAAAAATCTAAAAAAAAACTTTTCTGCATTTGAAAGGTTCCATGGATGTTCAAGGTTCTTAACAGCACCATTGAGGGCAATTTTTACTTTATTTTTAAGTGTATGATACTGTAAAATTGATTTGAAACCTATTGGACTTCACTATTAATTATTTTAAAGCAAAACTGTACTAATGTGACATGGGTTTAATAATGCTGGCATAAACAAATACAAATATAGTCATGTTTTGTTGGTTGTGCTAGATGCTGTCCTTCTATATAAGCTACACTTGATCTATGAATTTATGACTGTATTATCGATTAACGTTGACTAAAAGATCGAGAGGGACTTTGCCTCCCACAACACTCCACTGGAAAAGCACAGGTTGAGTCTGTGCTGTAATGAAATGCGTATTTAGAGAACATTAGAAACCCTTAATTTGCAGTTCAGCCGCACTTCCGGTTTCCGGTCGGCTCCCGCCCCGCTCCGCCATCATGAAGTCCTGAACAAAAAGCGAATGAGGCAGGAAAAGAAAAACAGGGATGGAGCTGTGGATGACAGAAAGACACAAACTGAACGCGTGACAAACAATGAAGCAAATGCGCGCGACAGAGGCGGGAAATCAGACCGAGATTGAAGAGCGCGTCCGTTGACAGTCAGCTGATCGAGTCCGTTAACGGTTAACGGCGGTATTATCCACTCACTCTCTCACTCACATGAACGGACACATCCACATCCACGATCGCCGTCGTTACGTTAGAAATAGATGGATCGCGGTGTAAATCGATCGCTGTTTGTGAAGTGAGAGGGGAAGGAGAGGCCGGATTTTCCTCAGCAGGCCGGAGCTAGCTGCCTCTAGCTAGCAGTGGACCCCAGACACCACGGTAAGACCTGTCTAATAAACCACTTCATGCACAGCTGGCTGACAAACACCGTAAGAAACTGTGATTTCTGTGTTCGTGTGTTTCTGCTCGGTATTTTTATGGTCTTGCACAGAGACACACACTGACTCCGCTGCATCGCTTCATCTTCCTCATGCTCCATCAAATCATTTTGCAGCACTATAATATTCAACTCCTTCAAGCCTGGCATATGAACATCCAATTATTGAAATGAAACCATTTATTGGAACTTTAGACTGAATATCAAAGATATAATGCTAAAGTGTGAAAATGTGATTTATGGCTCATGCAGTATGATATAATGAGAAAATCTAGCTCAAACTCGAGGAGGAAAAACTGTTTTATTCAGAGACTCAAACTGAACACAAATATAGAGGTTGCTGCAGATGCTGATATTGATATGATGACATTCTGACAGCTTGTTACGTAAATCAGTGAGATTTTTATAACAGAATAGCAGATTACTTACATAATGCATATTAATAATATAAATCAGCACTATATCTGCCAATAATATGTTTTAGTAAGATGATAAAACACATAATGCAATCTAATACAATGATGATTTGAGTTCCTCTAAAGCCTGATGATCGTATTTTGATCTTGTTTTTTCTCAAACATTATGTGTGGTTCAGTCTGGTACATATTTATTTTGAAATATTGCTAACAATATAGAAGTTATTACACTTGCTTCTAAAATCAAAAGACCTGACATTTGTGCAAACATACTAAACGGCCGTTTACTTGCTAAAAAGTATGAACTGACACTCGGATGACAGAAGGCATGTGCTAGATTCTGTACAACAGGTTTTTTAGCCAAGTTTTGATCTTTTAGAAGCCTTAGAAATTGACATGTCAAACATGATCGTTGGCTCTATAGGGTTAAGACTGAAAAAGCATGTGAAAGTCATAGTTCCTTTTACTGTGACACACACTGTCTGTTGTCAGACTGATCTGCTGTGAGTGTTTTAGCGTGTGTGTGTTAACGGTCTAATCTTAACATGTATATGACACGCAGAGGTGTGAATCTGAATTGTGAGTCAGGTGTCTGGTCCGATCGCTCTTATGTGATGCATAATCAAGCACAATTATTCTCATACAATCATTTCAATTGTGGCTGGTTCAGATCATCAGTCTATTTCAGTTGTTCTTATATAAGGCACTCTTGCTTCTATGTTATAAAGCGGTGCTTGACTGTTGGTGAACCCTGAAGAGTTTCTGCATAAATCTGACCTTCACTCAGACCAGTGCTTCATCTGAGCTGTATAATACAACTCAGATAAATGGTATAAAAATATCCTGTATTTTTAATAAAACTTCAGCTTTGGTCTGAATCCAGTCCTGCACATCAGCATGGAGAAAGCATGGCTTTAACTCAGTAATGTTGATGGGTTTTTCATGCAGCAGCTGGTTTCTTCAGGTCCTTTCATAGCTTTTTAATTGGGTTAAGATTAGAACTTTGATTCAGCTGTTCAAAAAACAATACATTTCTTCTGCTTTATCAGGTGTGGTCATTGTCCTGCAGGTCTCACGTTCAGAGTAGCTTCAGTTCACATCAGTCCTGGATGAAGTTCCTTTTACTGAAGGCCAATTATAACACTTCTCATTTAAAACACAAAGTTCTGTTTTGGTCTCGTCTGTACACAAACCATTCTTCCACCAGTCTTCAGGCTCATCTACATGCTTATCAGCTCACTTTAACACTGACAACAATTGAGCACTGCAGTGATGTATTTTTGTAGGCTAACACTGAAGTTCACATCACCTTGATTCCCTCGACAAAAACCCAAAAGGGTTTTTACATTAAGTGTTGGATTATTACAGAAAATAAGCTCTGTGACCAACAAAAGTTTGATTCTTAAAGGTGCCATAAAATGGAGAACTGTATTTACCTTGGCATAGTTAAATAATTACAGCTCAGTACATGGACATGACATCCCATGAGTCTCAAACACCACCATTTCCTCCTCCTTATATAAATCTGGTGTTTGCAAAAGACCACTAAAAAATAGGTCAATTCCAACATGCCACCAACTATTACGCAATAGCCCCGGGATTGTTAATAGTTCCACCCCCAACATTTGCATCGCCCAAACATCAGTAACATCAGTAAAATAATGCACATGCATCAATAGTGAGACTAAAATGTCGGCGATTCAAAACACCAGATTCAACAAACTGATTAAAATTAAAAGCGGCTAGAGCTCCGTAATTAAATATACATTTCCTCCATGTGTGATCTACTGAGATGAGCAGCTCTGTGAAACAGCCAATCAGAGCAGAGCCCCTCATTAATATTCACGAAGCTTCCAAATAAGGCAATAACAGAGCGTTTCATTCTAGGGACAAATTCTAGGGTTGTAAATGGATTTGTAAAACCGTTTCTATAGACTTTTTGCCCTTTCCTATGCCATATACCTTCTATGTAGATATCAGAGAACAATTTAAAATATTGTTTCAATGCATTCTATAGCACCTTTAAAGGGATAGTTCACCCAAAAATGAAAATGTGATGTTTATCTGCTTACCCCCAGGGCATCCAAGATGTAGATGACTTTGTTTCCTCAGCAGAACACAAACGAAGATTTTTAACAAAAACCGGTGCAGTCTGCCAGCCAAATAATAGAGGTGGATGGGCACCAAACCTTTAACAGTAAACACAAACATGCACAGACAAATCCAAATTACACCCTGCGGCTCGTGACGATACATTGATATCCAAAGACACGAAACTGAACAGTATTTATATCATTTTTTTTACCTTTGATACACAGCCATGTCCATCTGTCATGAGCACGAGCTTTGTATCCGGCGCTCTGGCGTAGAATATGCAAACGGTGTAAGGGGAAATCGGTTAAAAGTCCCGGATGAGTTTGCGTAAGCAAATGTAATCTTTTAGCTTTAAATGGGTTTGAACAATCAGGATAAGCGCAAGTAATTACCATTTTGAATAGCCGCTATACCCACAGTCTGTGTGCTCTGTGTAAACAATGAGTGTCATATACACGCCACAGATCGCTTCTGGCGTTTGCGTATTCTACACCAGAGCGCGTTCACGTGTCACGAGCCGAAAGCTAAACTCGTGCTCATGACAGATGGACGTGGCTGTGTATCAAAGGTAAAAAAAATTATATAAATACTGTTCAGTTTCTCACAAAAACCAATCGCTTCGAGTCTTAGGACATCAGCGTATCGTCACGAGCCGCAGGGTGTAATTTGGATTTGTCTGTGCATGTTTTTCTTTCCTCTAAAGATTTGGTAACCATTGACTGCCATTATTTGGCTGACAGACTGTACCAGTTTTCGTTAAAAATTTTCGTTCGTGTTCTGCTGAGGAAACAAAGTCACCTACATCTTGGATGCCCTGGGGGTAAGCAGATAAACATCACATTATCATTTTTGGGTGAACTATCTCTTTAAGTGTTTTGTTCATCATGATAATCTTCACAAATGCAATCAGCGAAAGTGAAAAGAGCGTAGATTGGTAAAAAACTACACCACAGTCACATGATTTCAGGGTCACCACCATTAAAAGTAGGGTAGATGATTTTAGCCATAGCAAGGTAGCTTTGAAAGCATAAGATCCCTGCAAATACTCTCTAAAGACACGCCTCTAGAACAGATGAACTAATCAGCGACACGATGAAAATGTCTCATTCACTGGTGACAGAACATTACAGTACAAAGCGCATAATATTACAATAAAATACTAGTATAAGCACAGTAAGGCTGTGAAAGTGACTAGTGAGTAGATGAAGTGTGATGATGTTTAATGACAACCTCTGTAGTGACATTTGTTAGCAACTACGTTTAAAGTAAAGCTTTAGAAAAATCACAAGGGCTATTACTAATGTATTTTATGTCTTAGATTAGAAAGTGAAAATATCCTGAGCTTGTGTTCACCACAGACCGCATTTAACCAAAATCCCATTCAGAACACCCATTGACTTCAGGACGGTGGAACCGGAAGTGCTAGAATGCGAACCTGTTTCCGGGTTTTGACCTACCAAAATACATCATCCCCACAGCCCTCCGTGTTCTCTTTGGAAAACAGTGGTTTCTTTTTTTTTTTTTTCTATCCTGTCCTGAATGAATGTGAGAGAGGCCTTCCTGTGACCCTCCTGGAGGATTATACTGAATGTCTTGCTCCTGGACTGATTTCTGTTGAGGAGCACTTCTGGAATAACAGTGTTGTGGAAGTTTTTTCCTTTGTACACTCCTTAGATGAAAGGACTCTGAATTCTTTCATATAATTGTGAATTTTTGTCAACGTTTCCACAAACTTGTTTTTAGAGATCCGCAGAGTGGAAACAGCAGACCTGGGTTCAGGATCTGTCATTTAATCAGGGCTGCTAAACTTGCTTACAGATTTATCTCAAATACCTGACTACAAATACATCTTTAAGTGAAAGGATAATTGTAGGTGTTTGCATATTTTATACAATGAAGATATTCCTCCCTGGATCATTTTGGTTAATAAATAAGTCAATAAATGCCTACTCACCCATTTACTTAATGTTGTTGTCTTTTATTTATACATCAGTTTTCATGATTTGATTCTGATTCAATATTGATTAGTTTGGAAATATCTCAGATATAGTGCATGAAAGAAAAAATCTCCCTCAACTAATTCTGAAATTATACTGGGAAACTTGTCAACTGGTGCATTAATATTGAAGATAAAGATTGGGGTTTATATTCAGATTTAATAATCAACACGGTGCTTACATTTATCATTTGAGTTTATGGACATTTATGGACGTTGTTATTTGACAAGTGGTTTACTGTTTGCTGTGATTTAGTAAGATTTGTGAAAACAGAAAACTAAAAGACAGATTCTTGGGATTTACAAAAGAAAATATAAGTTTAAAGATTAATACTAGTTACAGGACTTGGATGAAGTCTATGTATGGATAAAGTGCCTGTAAATGCAGAGCATTCTTATGGGTTTCTAGCTTTGCTTCCATTTGATCAGATGCCCGTTCTGGTCCACATTTGGGCAAGTCTGATATGGATGATGAATGTTTCTATTATTGGTTGTTGGAATTAATTATTCATGATCTGTTGAAGAAATAAAGGACTGGCCCTTTTTTGCTCACATGAAGTATGCTGGATTCTGGAGGATGTGTGTAGATTGCATGCTTTACTGTATTTGTCCAGATTGTTGTATTTCAGATTGTTCCCTCCATGTGTGTGTGTCCTCTGTTAATGTGCAGTCTCTCTGTGGTTTGTGTGTGTGAAGGCGCTGGCCATGCCGTCGAGTGCGCGGGCTGGGAGTCTCAAGGACCCAGAGGTGGCGGAACTTTTCTACAAGGAGGATCCTGAGAAACTCTTCACAGACCTGCGGGAGATCGGCCATGGCAGCTTCGGAGCCGTCTACTTTGTGAGTGTCCTTTAGCTGTAGCACAGATGACTGCGCAGAGATGAAGCCACTGTCTGTGCCTCTCCTCACATGTATTTACACGCTTCTTCCAGGCCCATGACATCCGCACCAATGAGGTGGTGGCCATCAAGAAGATGTCCTACAGTGGCAAGCAGTCTAATGAGGTGAACACAAACACACCAACTCAGTGTTCCTACAGCTTCGGTCAAACAAAGCGGTGTGACTCGGCTAGAAATCTTGAACATCATGCGGCTGGCTTTATGTAAGAGCAAGATGATGGCTCCGTTCCAAAACCTGTCGAGCTGCCTACCTGGGAAGAGTTTTTAGGCGTCTCAGGCAGACTTCTGACACCAAGGTTCTTTGAGAGTGTTGCCAGAATATTATGCTGCTTTCAGTTTTGATGCAAACACAAAGTATGCTCTGTTTGAGAGTTTGAATGAACACATGCACATTAGATTTGACAAGAACATCTGGATTGTTGACCTTGTTTCTGGGACTGCATCATTTAGCCAAAAACAAAAATAACAGCAAAATAGTTCAGTCTAGTAATATACTTACTTAATGTGGCTGAATGCAATGCATGTTTATGCTTATTGGAGTGTTGCATTGTTAACCTGACTATGTGCTAACATCGAGCTCCATTGACATCAGTAAAATGCATCAGTTGAGTTCCTGAAGTAAAATCTGGTTTATGTTATACGTAGAGAACTTGATTTTAAATGATCATGTTTAACAACAGAACTCCTGGTGGAACTATATTACCCATGATTCTGCAGAGAAATCTCCACCAATCAGAGAGTGAGAACAAGTAAATCGCATCAAAAGAGCTCTGTAGCACCCGCCCACTCCCATGAGTCACTGACAATTATGTAATCCAGTCTCCTTATGCTCTCAATAAAACATACACTGCCACTCAAAAGTTAGAGATCAGTAAGATGTTTAAAAAAAGGTCTCCTATGCTCAGTTCAATTTATTTGATCAAAAACAGAGAAAAAAGTAATATGAAATATAATTTATTTCTGTGATGCAAAGCTGAATTTTCAGGGTCATTACTGCACTCTTCAGTGTCACATGATCCTTCAGAAATCATTCTAATATATTGATGTGTTACTTTTATTATCAGTGTTGGAAACAGTTGTGCTGCTTAATATTTTTTGGGAACCTGTGATACTTTTTTCAGGTTTCTTTGATTAATAAGTTAAAAAGAACAGCATTTATTCAAAATAGAAATCTTTTCTAACAATATACATATTTAACATTAGTTTTTATCAATTTAACACATCCTTGCTGAATAAAAATAATACTTTCTTTCAAAGAGAGAAAGAAAGAAATTTACTGACCCCAAACTTTGAACTTTGTGTGTATTAAGAATGTGTATTTTAAATAAATGCTGTTCTTTTTAATGTTTTATTAATCAGAGAATCGTGAAAAAAGTATCTCAGGTTCCAAAAAAAAAATATTATAACTATTTCCAACATTGATAATAAATCAGAATATTAGAATGATTTCTGAAGGATCATGTGGCATTGAAGGCGGGTAATAATGCTGAAAATTACGCTTTGCATCACAGAAATAAATTATATTTTAGAGTATATTAAAATAGAAAACCACTATTTTAAATTGCATTAACATTTCACAATATTACAGTTTTTTTTTTCTGAATTTTTAATCAAATAAACAGCCTTGATGAGTAGAGAGGTCTTTAAAAAGCTTTAAAAATCTTACTGATCCTAAACTTTTGAGCGGCAGTGTACATACATGTACATAAATGTATAAAATATGAATATTTTGCAATAAAAAATAACTAATGTAAATATAAACATCAGTAGTGCACAGTCTTGTCTTCATCCAATTTTTGACTAATTTTTAGCTTCAAATCAGTTTGTAAAGTTCATTCTCTTGTAGCTGGTTGGTTTGGTTCATATCTTATAACTCTTTAACAAAGACTTTAAAGTCTCTATGGAAAAACACCAATGGAAAATGTGCAGTCTATTGTGAGTGTTCTCAAGTAGATGCTTCTATAGAGTGTTTGATGTGAGGTTATAGTTAGGACGCAGCTTATGTAGGCTGTAGACAGGAAAGCAGCTCGCTGTGTTTTATAACAGAGTTCATATGCGGTAACAGAATGCTGTTTTTTGTGTTTACCAGCATGTTACCCGGTCGTGTTCTTTGCGAGCCCAGCGTTGTATTCAAATTATGCAAATCACGCATGGCTAAAATAGAGGGTTGTGCCATTTAAACGGTGGAAACGACTGCCTTCGCTGTGCCGCAGAACACTCCAGCACCTCACGCCTCATTTGCAATCTCACCACAATACATTTGAAGAACACTTTTAGTGATGTTTCCCACACCGGCACAGACCAGAAACACAGCGCTGAACTGAAGGGGCTGAGCGTTCGCTTGATTGTTTCATTGTTCTGTCGTTCCTGCTCTAGAAATGGCAGGATATCGTCAAAGAGGTGAAGTTCCTCCAAAAGCTGCGGCACCCCAACACGGTGGAGTACAGAGGCTGTTACCTGCGCGAGCACACGGCATGGGTGAGTGTTCCTGTGTGTGGGAGTGAGCCTCGTTCAGGGAAGAGAATGTTCTGACCCGCTAACACTGTTTCCATTTACTACAATAGCAGCCCCAAATGCACCACTTGTCGCTCGCTAACAGCAATTATTCCTTTTCTTTCTCTCCGCCTTTCCGCCGCTCCTCGATCTTCTCTGTAGCTGGTGATGGAGTACTGTTTGGGCTCGGCCTCGGATCTGCTGGAAGGTGAGTGAGGCGTTTCGGGAGGTTTAGGGATGTTCGGTCAGATGTGGAAGTGTAACATGATTCAGATGTTTACTAGAAGTTTGTAGAAACAAAAAACAGGATCCCGCTGTTTTCTTCCCCTTTCCCTCAGTGCACAAGAAACCATTACAGGAAGTGGAGATTGCCGCAATTACCCACGGTGCATTGCAGGGCTTGGTATACCTCCACTCGCACAACATGATCCACAGGTACAGAGCCGCTCGCTGCTTTGTTTTAAAAAGCGTCTTGCGAGATTAGAGGTGTGTGATATGTTTTGTGGAGGCTGACATTGTTGAGCAACCAATATCATACAAGCAAATGTGCCTGTTTTTCCTGATTGTCAGTTTAATTTCAAATGTGATACTGACACTTCTAAAAAACAAAAGCATAATATTGTGATTTTAGACATGTTGTCTGTTTACATTTAGCAGACACTTTATCCAAAAGCAATTTACAAAAGAGGGCAATGGAAGCAATCAAAATCAACAAAAGAGCAATAACATGCAAGTGCTATGACAAGTCCCATTTAGCCCAACGCAGTACACGTATCAAGTAGAATTTTTAAAAATTATGTAATATAGAAAAAGAAAATGGGTAGAATAAAAAAAGAAAAAGCAAGCTAGTGTTAAATAGATCGAATGCAAGAACAGAGAAGCTAGTGTTAAATAGATCGAATGCAAGAAAACAAGCAGGAAGTAAATTAATAGATAAGTCTAAAAGGGCAAGTTTATTTTAGAATAGAATTAGAATAGAGGGTGCTCTATAGAGTTATATTTTTACTTGCATTTTCAAACTAAGTAGTTCCAGACAAAGCCGCAACAGAACCAAGTTGTTGTTTTGTTAAAGAACTGGTTGAATGAATGATTCAATGACACAGTGATGAAGGCAGTGACTTACTGCCATCTACTGGTGGTTTAGTTTCGTATTTAAAGTAAAAAAAATTGTAAATATTTCGATATTCTAATAAAAAATATTATTTTTAAAACATTAATCTCATATCATAATCTGCAATCGGAGTGTCGATGCATGTCAATGCTGTTTTAATGCAGCTTCTGCAGTGTAAAAATGAATTTCGTTGTTATTTTATATCTTATTTCATATGATAACAGCCTATATAGTGTCTTAGAATACCAGGAATTCCATGAATTTGGCATAAAATAAATTATAAATCTAATACAGTTAGCAAAAATGTTCTTATAAAGGCACAAATGCCCCTGGTAATCTGTTTTAGCTGTCACATATTGTTCTTTAATGAAGAAGTTGCTGTAACTAACCAGTGCGCAGAATATTAATATCCAAATATTGATGAGTCAGCTGTCTGTGACAGACCTAAACCAGTCACTGTCATTAACAATAGCCCAGAATATATAGAGATCATTTTGTGTCAGTAATGCACACCATTGCTCTCTTATAGATGAAGGATCTTTGGATAAAGGTTCTTCAGATTATTAAAATGTCCTTCACGTTGAGAAAAAATGATTCTTTTAAGAGCTGCTCACTCAACTGAAATAGTTATTCTACAGGATCGCTGTTAAAACCCCTTTTGAAATCTTTATTTTTAAGAGTGTTATGTAAAACTTTGTGGATAATCAGGTCAGCTGTTTTCTTCAGTTAGAGTTTGAAAGAAGGTGTTTCTCTTGATTTGTAGGGATGTGAAAGCAGGCAACATCTTACTGACAGAGCCTGGCCAGGTCAAACTAGGAGACTTTGGTTCCGCTTCCATCGTTGCTCCTGCCAACTCGTTCGTGGGCACACCTTACTGGTACAGAAACACTTCCTGTTCCTTACGACAACATGTTCATATGCCATGGTTTAATTCAGAATGGTTTACTCACACGTTAGATCTCATGGCACCATCTGGTCAGCTCTGAGTAAGTTGCGCTGTGTTTGCAGGATGGCTCCAGAGGTCATCCTCGCCATGGATGAAGGCCAGTATGATGGGAAGGTTGACGTGTGGTCACTCGGCATCACCTGTATAGAGCTCGGTGAGTCTTCTCTGATGTACCGGAGCCTGTGCCAGGACATCTGTGGTGTGAAAATAGACCTGTTTTTGGCTGCTATGATATGATTACAATGGAGGCCTTGCCACTAACTGCTCGCTTGTTTCCTTTTCCTCTGTTGTAGCGGAGAGAAAGCCTCCCTTGTTTAATATGAATGCTATGAGTGCCTTATACCACATCGCCCAGAACGAGAGCCCCGTCCTGCAGTCCAATCACTGGTACATGCTTCACACACACTTCACAAATATCTTCATTTATACTGTTTCCAAAGCACTGCTGTATTGATATACCTCAAACCTTCTGATTAGGGACCACAGAAAATTACTTTTCCAAGACTAAAACCATTTTCTGTTTGTTTTTATTCAGTCAGGAGCACTGAGGTTTTCTCTTTTTGTTGTTTGCATGCATTTGTTGTGTTTGATTATTTATACTCCAATGTCAGATACTATTGAAACTGCATTTTTATTGTTGTATCAACTCAGTGCCAAAGTAAACTATTTAATAGAGATGCACCGAAATAAATTCTTGACCGAATCTAAACTAAATTAAACACTGGGCCGAAGGCTGATTACCGAACACGGTTTTTCATGTTTTTCCCCCATGTATTTTGACAATTTTTTTTCACTATTGGATAAATTAACAAGCCATTATTTGCTTTTTACAGCTTTGTCTTGCTTTTCAAAGAAAAAAATCAATTACAAAACAATTTAAAAATATTTATTTAACCAACAAACCACAATTGAACTTAAAATTAATAAATGAATAAGTTAGTAAACTAATATTCTTTGGCCATTTTTAAGAGCCTCTTCTTGAATCAGGCATGTGTTTTTAATCTACAAATAAATGCAGCCTTGCTGAGCAAAGGACAATGTTAGAATAAATGTATTAATAGAGCTGTTGAATGATTGTTAGCATTATTTTTGTCTTACGTCTTTATTTTATTTTCCAGAACAACAGTAAAATGACAATACTAGCATTTATAAATGTGGACTTTTATTTTAGCGTAAACCTGCAAGAAGTCGTCCTACTTTTTGCTGACAGCAGCAGATTTATGAATGATTCTCATCACACAGAACACAATGTGTCTTTCTCAGACAGTTTTAAATGCTTCCACATGTTTGCTGCATTAGTGTGCGTCTCTATTTGATCACGTCACGTTCGTTATAAATTATTTAGCCTTTTTGCTTATTAAATTTCGGTTGCCGAACATTCGGTGCATCCCTACTATTTAAGCCCTAAGTTCACTCCAGTGGCTCTAACAGGAAGCTGGCACTAATTTGCACGTTTTGTTTCCCAACCTCGCAGGTCGGATTATTTCCGTAACTTCGTGGACTCTTGTCTGCAGAAGATCGCCCAGGACAGACCTACCTCTGATGTGCTGCTTAAAGTAAAGCCTTTTAAAGAGCTTTCAGGCTGCTTTTATAAGACTTTTCTTACATTGCGGTTGTGCTCTAATCCTCTCCGCTGTTTCTCCAGCATCACTTCCTGTGCCGTGAGCGTCCGGTGACGGCGGTGATGGATCTGATAGCGCGCACTAAAGACGCCGTCAGGGAGTTAGATAACCTGCAGTACCGAAAGATGAAGAAAATCCTCTTCCAGGAAACACACAACGGTCCTGCCACCGAGGGCACAGAGGAGGAAGAGGTGGGGTGACCTTTCAACTTGTCTGTTGTTTAATCAAAATAAGGACAGGTGATTCTCAGGATCACATGACTAAAAGAGCTGTGTGTGATGGGTTAATTTGTTTCCATGGCAGTAGAACAGCTGTTTTAGGAAATATCAGATGTGCTGGTGGTCAGTACAGAGAGTCTGTCTGCTGTTCTCTCATGCGACTGTGGCGCGGCACCAGATAACAATAGACATAAACATCATTTAGGGTTTGGTCTCTTCAGACGTCCATCAGCTCATGTTTCAAACGTTTGGAGTTAAAGTCTTTGTTCTTTGACCTCGAGTGTGATTGAGTGATTTGTTTGTGGCATAATGGCTAATTGTGATTCATCTAAAGTCAACATGAACTCAAGAATGACCTTATTTGCTTTTTAAGGCCTGCTATTGTGAGGACCTTTTTTCTTTATAGTGTTATTTTTCATATTTAATAACTTGCTCTGTCTCTGAAATGACTTTTCTTTTTCTTTTCATATTTTCCAATCTTTTCCCCTGAACTCTTGTTAAGGAGTCCACTTCGCATTTCAGAGAATCAGTGGATAAAAGACTTCCTCTTACTTAAAAAAAAAATTACACCTTAATCGGTCAAAATATTTGTCAAAAGTTGTGAATCTTGACAATTTGATTACAGTTTGAGGCGTAAATGCATCTTCTCAACAAAAAGTCAGCTTTTCAAATTGACTAGCTGTGACAACCTGTTTATTTTATAATTGTCATTAAAACTAAGAGCAAAGATGCAAATAGCAAACAGTAGTACAAATACAATATGTGACCCTGGACCACAAAACCAGTCTTAAGTCGCTGGGGTATATTTATAGCAATAGCCAAAAATACATATCATGGGTCAACATTTTTTATTTTTATTTTATGCCAAAAATCATTAGGAAATTAAGTAAAGATCATGTTCCATGAAGATTTTTTTGTAAAATTCCTACTGTAAATATATCAAAATGGAATTTTTGATTTGTAAAATGCATTAAGAACCTAATTTGGACAAATTTAAAGGTGATTTTCTCAGTATTTAGATTTTTTTGCACCCTCAGATTCCTGATATTCAAATAGATGTATCTCGGTCAAATATTGTCCTATCCTAACAAACCATACATCAATAGAAAGCTTATTTATTGATATTTAATATGATGTATAAATCTCAGTTTTGTAAAATTTAACCTTATGACTGGTTTTGTGGTCCAGGGTCACATATAAGAAAGATATAAATGAACTGTGCAATTTTATTTCTGTGTTTTGCATTAAAGTTTAATTTGATGCGCTTCAGTTTAATATCCTTATCAATGAGCAAATTGAGCTTTACTATTATTGATAGTATCTCCAAGACAGAAATATTACTATTGTAATGCAACTGCATTGTAAAATAATAAAAAAAAGCATAAAAATTACTATAGGTTACAGTAGTAAAATTATACATTTTATCTTAATTTTACCACTTGCTGATTTAAACCATCAGTCTTTTATTTTGGAGAAAAACCGCAGTGAAACGCTTTAGTTTCTGTGAGAACAGGTCTACAAATGCTGCTCATTATCTGTCCACAAAAATGTTGTCATTTTCACAAGTGTGAAAGGTCTGTTTAACAGTACCACTAAAAAGTAAATAATAATTTGATCAAATTTAAAAGTGAATTAATGAATATTTATGTAGATTTTTATTGAAGCTAATAATGCTGATCAGTCAAGAACAGTAAGTGGTTTTCTCTCTGTTGTTGTTTGAATAATATTAACATCTGCAGCAGGTTTATTAGTCTGCTGTCACTTTATGATCTAATAGACACTCAACCATTTACAATGCAGATTGTTAACATTAGCACTGCTCTAGAACACACTTTTACTGTTGATAAATAGCACCATATCAACTCACATGGATCAAAGGCCAAAAGTCATGTGAGTTCTCAGATCTAGAACTGAATAGATGCCATGTTTTGCTGCAAATGACGTTTCCAGCTGATATTAGAATCAGAAGTATGGCGATCCGTCTCCTGCTGGTGCCCTGATGTCTGTTTGTAATGTCAGTCTTGTGTGTTTCAGGATGTGGAGCAGTACATGTTGAGGACGGGGACGGTGAACAGCATGGAGAGCTCTCATTCGCTGCCATCTATGTCCATCAGTGCCAGCTCCCAGAGTTCCTCAGTGAACAGTCTGGCAGACGGCTCTGATGACAGCGGAGAGATGGCTATGATGCAGGAGGGAGAACATACAGTGACCTCCAACAGCTCTGTGCTGCACAAACCACTGGTACGAGCCCACGGCTTCCTTTCAGCTAAACTACACTTTGGAATCTTTTTTTTTTAGTCTTATACACTGAGCCCTGGTGAAAAAAAAAAATATATATATATATATATATATATACACACTACCATTCAAAAGTTTGGGGTAGTACATTTTTATTGTTTCTTTTTTTTTTAAAGAAATTAATACTTTTATTCACCAAGGATATATTAAGTTAATAATTAAAAGTTATTAATAAATAATTTACATTGTTATAAAATATTTATATTTTGAATAAAACACTTTTTAAACGTGTTATTCATGAAAGAATCCTGAAAAAAAAATCACAGGTTCCAAAAAATATTTGCAGCACAACTGTTGATATTATCCAACATTGATCATTCTAATAATAAATCGGCATATTAGAATGATTTCTGAAGGATCATGTGACACTTAAGACTGGAGTAACAGCTGATAAAAATTCAGCTTTTCATCACAGGAATAAATTATATTTTAAAGTATGTTAAAATAAAAAACATTATTTAATATTGTAAAAACATTTTGCAATATTACTGTTTTTTTTCTGTATTTTTAATCAAATAAATGCAGCCTTGATGAGCAGAAGAGACTTCTTTAAAGACTATTACAAGTCTTACTGACCCCACACTTTTGAACGGTAGTGTATGTGTATATATATAGATATGTATGTATGTATTTATATATACAGTATTATTACAGTTTAAAATAGCTGTTTTCTATGTGATTATCTATTAAAATGTAATACATTGCTGTGATCAAAGCTGAATGTTCAACATTATTACTCTGGTCTTCAGAGTAGGGCTGCAACTAACGATTATTTTGATAATCGATTAGTTCGCCGATTAATTTTTCGATTAATCGATTCGTTGGCTTAAAAATTCCAATTATTTATTTATTTTTTAAATCACACTATTCCACATTCTGAATGCTATGAAAACACAGTGCTTAACCATTTACAACAATTCACCTGTTGTAATAAAGAGAAAAGGACAAATATCTGAAGAAAAACACACTAACAAGCATAAAATACAGTGTTTCTGCTATTTATTCTGCCGTGGCGGTGTTTAGTGTCCCGCCAACAGCAGCGAGCGCAAGAGTTCCGCGTTCAAATGCACGCAGTAAGCTGAAACTGGCCCAAAGCCCCAGCTAAAGTAATTAGGCCTACCATGAATGTGGAGGGGAAAACTGTGGTTAAAATCTGCCACCGTCACAGCCCTACTGTTCATACCCTCCATAAATACGCGCACTACATGTTGTATTTAAATCTAAATTTAACATTCAACGACAGATGTTTCAGCACAATGAATGTTTTTGCGCTGAGTTGAGTATCAATTGTCTCCCTTTCTGTGTTCCGGCTGTCTGACACGCTCATTCAGTAAAGATTTAAACTTACAGACTGCCAGAATGGATTTTTAAATGGAAAATCTCGAGTGAATTTGTGACATTTACAGATAAGGATATGACCGCAAACTGAAAGTTTTCATGCTGAGGACGCAAACGGATCTCAAAGCGCCTCACAGGGCAAGCCATCACTCTATTAGTTTTAAATAAGGAATTCTCCTGTTTTGAGCAGCTTGGATCACGTAACTCTCCTGCAGCATCTCAGTCTGTTTCCTCCACTATTTTTAGATGCATTTTGTCTATAGAAATGCGTCATTCAGTGCTGTTATTTGACGTGATCCTCTGAAGTTGTACGTGCACTGTGGGCGGACCCGATTCATCGATAATGAGAATCGTTGTCGACAAATTTCATTATCGATAATAATCGATTTTATCGATTAGTTGTTGCAGCCCTACTTGAGAGTCACATTTAGGTTTCCCATGGGTCATGGAATTTCTGGAATATCATGGAATTTTAAAAAGTCTATTCCAGACATTGAAATGGAATTTTCTGAATGGATTTTTGATTGTTGCTTTAAATTTTAGTTTCCATTTATCCAAATATAATTATCACGTTGTTTCATGCATTTTGCCTATTGTTATGTTTAGGCTATTTTTCATTGCCATTTTATTCCCTTCCCGCTCGTCAACTGGCGATCACTAAAGTCAAATCCAGTCACCTGGCTCTACCTGTTAACTAAGGCAAACAGGAAAATGTAAATTTCAAGACCTTTGGCTCCAAAATGACCACTTCAGTGTTAAAAGCAAAAACTAAATGTGAAGAAATTGAAAAACTGAATGATGAACTTGATGACAAACAGAGCATTCAAGCCCTGAAAGCATAAAAACCATAAATGAATTTCTGTATAGTGAAAAATATCAAAGTGCATTTAACAGGTAAACGCAAAAAAAAGTAGCGTGTATGCGTTTTGCATTAAAAATGTCCGGAACAAGTAAATAAAGCTTGCAAATGGATGGATCCGTTCATTAAAGGTCATGGAAATTCAGCTTTTTAGTCTGTGACAAGTCAGGGAATTTGACATTTGGCTTACAGTGGGAACCCTGCACATTTTAACATTATTCACATAGAAAACAGCTGTTTTAAATTGTAATAATATTACACAATATACATTTTTAATTGAATTAATTGAAATAAATTTTAATTGAAAACATAAAAAAATGACAAATTCTTAATTATTCCATATCAAAATAGACATTTGTCCCCACGCAGAACCACGATAACATCTACGACGACCCGTACCAGCCGGAGATGGACTCCCAGCAGCAGGGCCCGTCCGGGGGCCGGAGACGCAGAGGACGAGACCACTTCGCCACCATCCGCACGGCCTCGTTGGTGACCCGTCAGATCCAGGAGCACGAGCAGGGCTCGGCGCTGAGAGAGCAGATGTCCAGATACAAGCGCATGAGGAGGCAGCACCAGAAACAGCTGATGGCTCTGGAGAACAAGCTGAAGGCCGAGATGGACGAACATCAGCTGCGGCTCGACAAAGAGCTGGAGACGCAGAAGAATAACTTCGGCAGCGAAGCGGACAAACTCGGCAAGAAGCACCAGGGCATCCTGGAGAAAGAGGTGAGCGCGGGAGACGACGCCTCATGCTTTCAGATCGCCTTTTAGATGTCTTTACTCCTCTCCTCTTTTGTCTCAGACTAAGGGCACTCTAACAGAAGAGAAGAAGTTTCAGCAGCATATCTTGAGCCAGCAGAAGAAGGAGTTGACCAGTCTGCTGGAGTCTCAGAAACGCCAGTACAGGCAGCGAAAAGAGCAACTTAAAGAGGTATGTCAGTGGATAACTGGCCAGATTGGCTGTGGCGTTGTTCAAATGTTGTGTTGAAGGTTTCATTCTGCCTGCAGGAACTCAATGAGAACCAGTCCACACCGAAGCGGGAGAAGCAGGAGTGGCTGGTCCAGCAGAAGGAGTGTCTCCAGCAGCTGCAGGCTGAAGAAGAGGCGGGATTGCTGCGCAGACAGAGGCAATACTACGAGCTGCAGTGCCGTCAGTACAAGAGGAAGATGCTGCTAACGCGCCACAACCTGGAGCAAGACCTGCTCAGAGAGGTACAGAGGCACCGCTAGACTGAGAAATTAGGAAAAAGCAAATGGTCTGCTAAGATTTAGTTTTCGGAACATTTGCATGGCTGTGATACAGATTATATTTCATATGACGGTCTATTTGCAGAGGTCAAGCTGGAAAATAAACTGGTAAATTTCAGGCACGAGCATAACTAATGTGTTCTCAAATGCACCTTAAACTGTCAGCACACACAGATGGAGTTACTATGAAACAAGCTGCTCTAAGATGCTGAAAACACTGGATCATGAGCCTCTTGCTTGTAAATGAACACATGGCTACTATTTGCTGTAAATTGCATAATGCATCGGACTATATGGGCTAGGGGTGCAACGGATCGTAGATGATCCGTGATCCGTACGGACCAGCCCCCACGGTTCGGCACGCATGTGATTCGTGGATTGACTGTTAAGTCTAACCATCATAGAGTAAAAATTTATAATTTGCACATATTTTGTCTTGCCAATTTACCAATTCAAACTATTTAAAACCATAAACCATTGCAGCAAAAGAGAACACGCGCACTGTTTTTTAAATTTTTTTTTTTTTACGACTGTCACACACACCTGAAGCGAGCACGCGCTCAGAGAGAGAGAGAGGCGATTTAGACTGCGCGATTCACACAGATTGATTCCTCTTTAACTTCTATTTGAACAGAAACATACATACAAAGTCATGTCTAAATACCCGTTTTGGTATTCTGGTAAACACAGTCGGTTATGTCTTCAGTGAACCAAAACAGCTGAGAAAGATGTGTACCAGTATTAGATACGTGCATTTGGCCTTAAAGAGACAGCATCCTATAAATACCTGCAGTGAGAAGCACTAGTTATTTTACAATTAATTATTAAATTTCTGCACCTGAATACTAGGGTTATTGATTTTATTAGTAACTTTATGTTGTATTCATCTACACTTGTCATTTGTGTAATTGTTCTTGTTTTGTTACTGACTTTTTTAGTTCAGCTGGTAGTTTCTGCTGTGGATTAGAAGTACTTAAAGTAAACATTCAGTAATTAATAAAAAACAACTTTTTTTGTTTTGTTTGTTTTTTGCTGATCCGAAAAATGATCCGATCTGTGACTCAAAATCCGTGATATGATCCGAACCGTGAGTTTTGTGATCCGTTGCACCACTAATATGGGCCATTCTACAGAATTGGTCCAAAGTCAGAGTTGGAATCGTCTTGAAAAAATTAGTTTTTTTTTTCCAAAAATGTGTATGTATGCAAATTATAGTCTCTAAGGTAAATATGTCTAATAAATGTGCAGTTAATTCTCATATTGTGTTTTCAAAAGGTTTTGGAATATTTGTCCTCTTCCCAAATTCGTCACTACCGAAACACAGTAATAATTATTTAATTAAAAGGGTTATATTGACCTATTAAGATTTTGCTGAAATCTAGTTTGTAAATATTTTTTTGTCATTTTTAATTACAGGTTTTTCCAGAGGTAAATCATTAACAATCAAATACAATTTTAATAATATTTCAAGTGTGATTTGTTATATTTTGAATCCAGTTTTTCATTGTAAAATGCAAAAAGTTGATCATACTGATTTCAAACTTTAGGATTCATTAGTTTGATATTCATTGAACCAAAATCATAACATACTTTATTTCTGGTTGTGACTGCACATTTTCAGTAGTGACAGTAATGCTTTGGTAGCGACCACATCACATTACAGAATTTAACTTGCATACTAGTAACCAATACATGGTGATTTTATATATATATATATATATATTAAGCTTACTAATATTTTAAATATTATCATAGGTTTCAATAGATAATACAAGGATCTTAATAAACATCGAAAATTGTAAAATACTTAAATGTTTTTTGGTTGTGGGACAGCAGTTAGCACCAATTCTGTAGAATGGCCCATATATGGTCTGATATACACACTAGGCCATGCCACAGCAACAGTGCAAAACTTACATCAGAGATCTTTTATTTTATTACAAGAAGTGTAAGTGTTTCATTATGAGATTGCTGGGCCGCTGCAGTCGAGGTAATTAATGAGAAACACTGCACATACGGCCATGATCACAGTCTGACGTAGACTCAGCGGCTCACAACTGTGAATGAATGGCTTCCACACCGCCAACACTTTCCCAACAGAGCTCTTGAATAACACCATTCCAATCAAAGCCACTAATTAAATGCCGTGCCTGACCGCAGTTGCCTGATGCTTTTCTAACCACCATCCTCCATCTCTTGCTCCCTGTGCAGGACCTGAACAAGAAACAGACTCTGAAGGACCTAGAATGCGCCATGTTGCTCCGGCATCACGAGTCGACTCAGGAGCTGGAGTTCAGGCAGCTGGGTCTGGTGCAGCGCACGCGGGTCGACCTCATCCGGACCCAGCACCAGACCGAGCTCACCAACCAGATGGAGTACAACAAGCGGCGCGAGCAAGAGCTGCGGCAAAAGCACGCCGTGGAGGTCCGCCAGCAGCCCAAGAGCCTGAGAGTGAGTGACAGCGACAACACAGACAACGCCGGAGATGGGGAGGGGCCTCTTAGACAGGGGGAGGGGATTGAAACAGAGGAGGCGGAGCCTGAGGAACAGCTGAACGATGAGAGTAGAGATGGAGAAAAGATAGACGGAGATGAGACGCAGCCGCTAGACACTGTAGAAGAGGGAGAAAAGAGAGAAATAGGAGTTTTTGAAGAGACATTTACTGACCAATGTGAAACAATAGACAGTGAAGGGAAAGATGCAGAGATATCAGTCGATGAAAGTGAAAGTGCGAAGGAACCGTTAGACGAACCGCAGCAGGTTGAGGATAAAGTAGACACCGATCCCAGACAAATCGAAGGCCTTCCGTGGGATGACGCTAGCGAATCAGAGTGCGAGGATGAGGAGGATAGAGGCGTGGCCGACGGATGTCCGTCAGAGTTCATGCCGGCCCCTTCGTTTGAGCGCCGTCCTCTCGAGCGTGACCTAGACGAACTCTCAGAGTTCTACTTCCCGGATACGTTAGAAGAGCTGGAGCCTCCGCCCGTCTACACGCCTCCCTCTCCGCCCTCGCCTTCTCCCGCTTCCCTTCCCTCGCTCTTTTCTCACGTCATCTGCATGGCTCTTTCTCTTTCTGCCGCCGTGCAGCCGTCGGTCCTCACTCTTCTTTTCCTTTCCGTCTTCCTGCTTTCCCTGAGACGCTCGCCTCCGCTTCCTTCTCTGGCGTCGATCCTTCTCTCGGGTGAGCTGGCCTTCCTGGCGCTCTTCTTCTCTTACCTCTTCTTGCGTTCCTGCTGCTCGCTGTCGTTTTCCACATATCTTTCTCTGACGTACTACGGCTCCGGTGTGTTCAGTCTGGGTTTGTCTTTGAGTTTGGGACTCTATTACGTCCCGCTCGCCTTGATCTCGGCGTCCTTTCTCAGCTCGCCTTCTCTTTTCCTCACGCTGTATCTCGTGGTGGTTCTGGTGGTGCGTCCGGCCAGGGTTTTCCTCCAGAACACGCCACGCAAACTCAGTCGCCTCTGGATGCGAGTTCTGTTCCGGCTGCCGAAGCCGCTGTTCGCCGTGTGCCAGTCGCTGCTGGGCGGTCTGACGGAGCGCAGGCTCTACGATATGTTCCCTAAAGCCGGACGCAACTGGGCCGGGCGGCAGTCCAGAATCCCTGTGCCTCAAAGAAGCCTTCGTGCGGAGTATCAGACCAAAAGTAGATACTCCGTCTTGTTGGCGCGGTGCCTGCTCTTGGGCCGCCGGTTCGTCCGCAGACCTCTGGGAACTCTGACGGACCTCGCCAACTCCGTGGTGCTGCGGTTAGCCAAGCGTCTGCTGAAGGAGCTGCCGCTGAATTACCTGAGACGCCTGCAGGCCTTGGGGTTGCTGCGCAGAGAGAGATCCAGCAAACTGCCCCTTCTCCTGCCCAGAGCCGTCAGAGAGCAGAGGAGGATGATGAGGGACAGAAGAGAGAGGGACAGGAGGAAGAGAGAGGAGAGAGAGAGGATGTACAGGGAAGAGGGCAGATGGGAGAGTGTGTTGAGGAGGACTCCTTCAGGCAGGAGTTTGAAGGGAAAGATGGTGCCTTGGAGATAGATTGAGACACAGGAAGGGAGGTATGTGAGCACAAACATGCTGTTCATCACTGTTTGTGTTATTTTAGTTTGTTATTTGAGTCCGTTTTAGCTCTTCATGTGCCTGTTTTAACAACTACTCAGTTGAACAGAGTTCACACAAAACATTTATCCACCCTAGTAAAATCCATCAGACTTTGGTCAGTCTTCAAAACACAATTAAGATGTTTTTCATTGAACCTGAGAGGTTTTGGTCTCTCTGTATTAAAAAAGGGTTAAAACACAGTAGCAAAATGAATCCATATGATTTAATCAATTTAACCCAACTCTAGTAAAGAGATATAGCTGCTTTAGATGATGAACAGGTTTAATGTGGTCTTTTATTCACATAAACACACATACATAGAGCGAATTAAACATGTATCCTAATTTTTCTCATTCTTCACACATGTTTTTGCGTGTGTCAGTTATTTAGCCTTAATTAAATCATATAAATCAATCATAAGATTTAAATTAAACAGCTCATTTCTTATGGATTTGTTATACAATGCCTTTCTAAATTCTGCTTACCTGAGGGGCAAAATCTCTCAGTTTCATTAAAAATGTCTGTTTAAAAGTTAGTTTTGATGAACCAAAGGAGCGACATGAGGGTGTTCATTTCCACTATTAGGTGAAGTGTTCCTGT